>NC_143478.1:51355029-51657553 GCF_027475165.1 Benincasa hispida | reverse complement strand
CAATCTTTCAATGTAGAAAGTTACCCAACAAAGGAGACAGACAAGAGAAAATCTGTTGCATCAGTGGTCGATATAAAGAAGTTTAATACACACTATGGAGGGCTTGAATCTCCTTAAAGAGAGAATGAGATATCCATGCCTCATCTTATTTGATCCATGCCTCATCTTATTTGTTCACGTGTTGGTTTCTTTAATATTTACTGTAATTCCCCTAATACTTTTCAAACTAGATATCCTTCAAAACCTCAAGTCTTCAATATCTGTGAAGCGCTGCAATCGTGATTGTGAATGTGTGAATGTTTTACAAATTTTAATTTTCGATACTTTTCAATTTCTATATTTAATTAAACACTTTAAAATCAAATATTCACTTTCACTATTCAAATTTTGGAATCTAATATATATACACACAAATTCTTTTTTAAAAAATTCTAATCAGATAAGTATTTGTTAATTGTCATTTGAAACTAAAAATTTAAATAATGAAATAAAATAAAATATGTAAATCTAATCTATTCCTAAATTGATTTTGTAAAAAAATCTAAATTACTAAACATATTTCTAATTTAAAAGATTTTGGAAAAATATAAATTTTAAATTAATTAATGTCCTTAAACTAATTTGATTGTGATTTATAACCATTATAAATTTTGAAGTTCTAAATATCCCTCAGTCTTCAATTTCTGTAGCATCATTTTCTTATGTATCATTGTATCTAGTATACTAATATAGTATTTATGTATTTGTATATTCTTATTATTTTTTCAATTATTATAAAAAAAATATTTACTATTACATTTATAAATTCATTAATAACTTCTAAGAAAAAAAAAAATCAGAATTAATGATATATTATATAAATAACTTCATCTTTAGTGTATACCCCCAATCAAAATTAATGAATTTTCGGGTTGATCTACAAAATACCTCAAACTCGATCCTTGTATACCCTAATCTTCACCTGTAATGTACGGGGACATGTGCAACAAACTGACCCAACCCAACCTGTGCGCCCATGCTACATCTATGTGGCTGACGGTCGCCGAATCGAACGAACCGCCGATTTTAGCAGTTTGTCTACAGGAATTAGCCAAAACGCATCGGATTGGCTCAATGGACATGACAAGCAGTCTCTAATTGGGTTATTAAGCAGATTTGGTGATTTGAATATTCTTTTTGTTATACAAATATTCAATTTGTCTCTGCCATGTGTATATTGTAAAATGACCCTTTTGTCCTTCTTTCTGGTGTGTATAAATTGTTTTCAATGTACTGTTGAAATAAATGAGGAAATTGTAATATGAAATAGCAGCCTTTATCGTCCCCTCTCCGCCTCTCCTTTTTTGTGTCGGTAATCAAACATTTTCTTGGTATCAGAGCGTATGACCAATACCTCTTCATCTTCTGTTAACGTTCCATGGAGCCTTTGCAAGTCCTACATTTAGTAGCCCTCCATTGAACCAACTTTTGTATTAGATTACTATTATCAAGTTAGACCGGAGCAATTTCCTTCTGTGGAAAAATCTGGCTCTCCTTATTTTGAAGAGCTACGATTGTTTAGGCATTTATCAGGTGAGAAAATTTTCCCTCCTATGTTCTTGCAAATGGCAACCGTCGTGCCACAACTTTAAACTCCGACGACTGCTACTGTAACTATCTTAGCCAAAGAAGTCACCACAGGTGCTTATAGTGCAGAAACTAGTGTTCATGAAATGGTGAATCCCCACTACGAAATGTAGGTAGCTACTGATCAAATCTTGCTGGGTTGACTCTACAACTCCATGACACCTAAACTGGCAACTCAGGTGATGGGATATGAAACTTCGAAAGATTTTTGGGATGTGATTGAAGAGCTGTTCGGGATACAATCTTGTGCTAAAGAAGACTATCTTTGATAGGTATTTCAAACAACTAAAAAAGGTCCCTAAAAAATGAATGAGTATCTGCGTATTATGAAAAACCATGCTGATAATTTGGGATAAGCTGGCAGTCCGGTTTCTTCAAGAGCCCTAGCGTCCTAGATTTTGTTAGGTTTGGATGGGGAATATAATGCCGTGGTGGCTATAATCCAAGGAAGAATGGATATCAATTGGCCTCAATTGCAATCTGAGTTGCTAAGCTATGAAAAATGTTTGGAACATCAAAGCTCTCACAAAACTAACTCATTCAACAATGCATCTACATTTGTTAACCTGGCCATGAAACAAAGATAGAACAATGGTGGATAGAGACAATACCAAAGAAATGGGTCATTCAACGGTAGACCACCACAACAACAAGGAGGTGGTCAATGCGGTTATGGTCATTGAAGGTGAATGGTTGAAATAGAAATAATTGACCCACTTGCCATGTGTGCTCCAAACCAGGACATAGTGCCCTAAATGTTATCAACTACTTATTAGGTTTTAAAGGTTGCATATTTTCTCTGTTAATTCCCCAAAATTGTATTGATTATTTGTTTTAAATGTTTATTTTGTAGGTAAAATGGTCCTTGAAGCATTTAGGAGTCATTAAGAGCAGATCGGGCTAAAAAGGATCCAAAATAACCAAGAACTTAAAAAAATGAAGAGAATTGAGTAAATTACCAAAATACCATCGAGGATCGAGTTTCTCCATCGAATTGCAGCGTCACGATCCTAGGAGTGGCGTTGCGCAATGCTTGAAGGCAAAATGCTCAATCTCGCTGCAAAACAGGGTAGCATTGCAACGCTCTAGACTTTGACGCGCATCAGCCCCTGCGTGCGTGCACACGCGCCTTGCATTGAAAAGCATTGGGGGGGGGGGGGGGGTAGTGTTGCAATGCAAGCCCAACACTTCAAAGCTTTTCATCGATTTAGCGTTGCAACGCTACCTTAGCGTCGTGACACTAGCCTGCGTACTATAAAAGATTTTTCTTTCATTTTTGCAAAGAAGAGGAAGAAAATCATGGAGGCTGGGATCTCTCTCTAAGTTGTTTCACTTCTTTGGTAATTCTTGCTCCAATTTATGTTAGATTTTATATTTTTGTTGAAATGTAAACAAATCTCTTGTAATTCTTCATACAAATTATCAATGAATTTGTGAAGTTGATTGAATCTTATTTCTATTTCAAGGGTTCTTGTAAATTCCTTTGAGTTTTCTACTTTCTTATTCAATTGCAATATGATTTATGCCTTCTTGAATCTGATTTTAATTCTTGAAGCATGTTGAATGAGCTAAGTCTTGAACATGTATAGCATGAAGGAAATCGATCACAAGGATTTCCATAAGCAGCGGAAAGTTCATTCCAAATTACAATCATATATGAACTTTACAAATTACAGTCATAAACACAAACAAGCGATTATGCATTCATTACAAAAACTACAACATGATACAACAAAAATCAAGGAGAAATCTACACACATTTGTAGACTCATCGCCAATGCTCCTTGATCACGAACACTCGAACACAGTAACCTCGAATGCTCGTCCAACACGACCGCTACACTACACGAATACTGCGCACTCGACTCAGCGATCGCCTCGGTCACGAACACCCCAACAACACAAACGGCCTCCACAGAACCTCGACAATGTTGAGTTAAGTATGACACCACCAAGAAGGCTACCTTGGTATTCTCGGTGTGAGAATCTAGAGGGTGAGCTCTGTGTGGACTTGGTTTGAGGTAGAAGACGGAGGACACAACAATCGTGTAAACGATTGAGCAAGTGGGAGAAGGCTGAACCTATTGTATATGTCATTGCCCAATCATTTAGCAAAAGGTAAGCGATCGTTTAGCTCATCGCTTAGCTGCGTGTCTGTCGCCTACAAAACACTACACGATCGTTTAGCTCGCTCCAAGTTGTCGCTTAGTAAATCCTATTTACTTGACAACTTCCGTGAGATGTTTTTTCGAGAGAGAATTCACAAAATCTCAAAAAACAACATTTGTAAAAACTTACTAAAATTAGGAAAACAATTTTCCTTTTATCTCACGGTTACCATGAAACCACCAATAACCTTCCACTCAATTGGTTATTAGAGAAAAAGATTTAATTATCCAATAATTGGTATTATTATAAATATAAATGATAACCAACTTATCATACTATATTTATAACCTATAGTTGTAATATTTTATCTCATGAAACATATAAACCGTAGTTCTTTTTCTATTCCATGGTATTTAATGTAAATCTCATTTATATTAATCCTCTACTAGATGTATCTCATACATCATATTAATCATATCATATATAATTGAATTACCTCTTATCAATTTGAGTATTTCAAATTAACACCAATAACTGATCCTCAACTTAATCCATTGAGCTACCAAGGGGACCTTATGGACATGTAGCTCGAAGCTCCAACGGTATGTGAATAACTGACTAAACTCTTTAGTCATGGGATCCACCATCCGTTAATTGCCAGACACTCCACTAAAGACTGACAGTTGAACTCTCCTTACCATAGATATACTATGTGTCCATCTTAACCAATCAGCAATGCGACAACCCTTCACAGATCACTCGTAAGTACAACTCGACCAATAATCGTTATGCCCTTGTAGTTACATCTAACTCCTTAAGCACCACTGATCCCTCTAATGAACATAAGTCATAGTCCTACTATGACTGAGTTATCTCTTCCAAAGAGAAGCTGTGGCCACTATGTTCAAGCCCCAGAATCAGGCCCTAAGGAAGCAACATTTCTACTTATCCCTGCTTCGGGAAAGAAGTGAATTCCATCTTGTGGATTGAGTTCCCAGCTCCCAAATCAGACAAGTCCCCAAAAAGGTAGGCATGTTGAATTGGCAATTTGGCCATTCTCACCCATACTAATCAAAGGACTGCCCTCAAAGGCAGGAGTTCCTAAAACACTCAGGATTGAGGTCGTGTCACTTATGGTTGTTTAGATGAGATGTAAGTCTCGAGTATCAATGGCGTTATATACAGAGTCTATCATCTCGTAGTCCGGTCTTATACAAACTCTTTGTATAGGACATCCCCTCTCGCACTTCTCCACATGAATGGTCAGGATTTACCAGATATAGTAGTTTACAACACTTGCAAACCTCTACAAAGCAGGCTGTATCTGTAGTATCACCAGGATCAGGTATCCAACCTTAATCCTTATACTATAGAACTTTTTAGGTTATCACTTAAGGCATGATCCACTTGTATATCACATATACATGCTTAAGTTCACATAAGATAACCAAGTAGCTTTTTTTATTGGATATGAGTAAATGACAGAATGAAATAACATTTATTTTATTCATCAAACAATGTGTATCATTACAAACAACGAGACTCCGGTAGAATTAGGACACCAATCCGAACAATCTCCCACTTGTCCTAATAACTCGGGAGACTAATATACAATACAATATAAAAATGTACAATATACAATAAACTAGAGCATACCCCAATATGATCTCCCACTTGCCCCAAACAAGATGCCACATGTCCCGTAGACCCAGACTCTCCAGGTGACCCTCAAACACTTTAGCCGTGAGGGTCTTTGTAAAGAGATCAGCAAAGTTGTGCTTCAATGCAATCTTCGTGACTATCACATCACCGCGATGCATAATCTCCCTAATCAGGAGATATTTCCATTCGATGTGCTTACCCTAACGATAACTCCGAGGCTCCTTCGAATTTGCCACAGCCTCGTTGTAAGCACAATAAAGAGTGATAGAAAAATCAATATTTGGAACAACGTTCAAATCTGAAAGGAATTTCCTCAGCAAACGACCTTCTTAGCTGCTTTATAAGTGGCTACGTATTCGGCTTCCATAGTGGAGTTCGCGATGCATCCTTGCTTGATGCTTCGCTAGACTACAGCCCCTCCATTTAGAGTGAAAATTGACCTTGATGTTGATTTGTGAGAATCTCTATCGGTCTGAAAGTCAGAGTCCATGTATCTTGTAAGGATCAGATCCTTATCTCCATATACGAGCATGTAGTCCCTCTTTCTCTGAAGATACTTGAGGATCATCTTGACCGCCGTCTAGTGATCAAATCCTGGATTCGATTGATATCGACTGACAATCCCTACTGCATAGCAAATGTCGGGTTTGGTACACAACATTACATACATCAAGCTTCCTACAGCAGAAGCATAGGGAATCCGTCTCATCTCCTCAACCTTTTGAGGTGCCTTAGGATAGTGATCCTTAGACAAAATGATTCCATGCCTGAAAGGTAACAAACCCCTCTTGGAATCCTGCTCTCTCCAAACGAACTTCTGCTCTCGCTCTCGCTGGAACGTTCAAGTAATCATTCACCAACACTTCGTTTGTCTACTCACGAACGACCTCCACACGAACATCGAAACAATGGGGATGAAACAAACACTTCGAACCCTCGGTATTCTCGATGTGAGAATCCAAAGTGTGGGCTCTGTTGGAATTTGGTAGAGAGAAGAAGGAAAGAAGATCGTATACAACGACCAAGCAAGTGGGAGAAAGCTTATGTCTATCCTACAGACGATGCTTGATCGTTTAGAAGAAGGTACACGATCGTGTAGTAAATAAGTTGCGATCATTTAGTAAACGCTCAGGTGCTAGATGATTGTTTAGTAAAACTTAGGCAATCGTTTAGAAAGATGCGTGCATATATATGAACGCGTAGGAACGATAAGCTATCGTATAGTCTCTTGGTTTGCTATGCGATAGGCAATATATACTACGTGAGCGAATTGCGTGATCTTTTGTAAAATGAAAATGATTTTCATTTTATTCTTCAGTTACGAAAACTGAATCAAACCTCCCACTAACACATGATTACGGAGAAAACGCCGGCACAATTATCCCATAATTATCAAATTAAAAAAATAATAAATATAATCATATTATATTCATTAATCTAAGGTTTAATATCACATATAAACCATAATGTTTTCTCCTCCACTAGATATAAATCATATTTATATCATATTACGATCCCAAATGATCTAGATCCCTAGAACATACTGTGCCTCACCCAAATCATTTGGAACTAGGCAGCTAGCCAATTCTTAATGCTAGTCAGATATCCTACATCATTCCCAATGAGTAGGATATCATCCACATACAGTACCAGGAAAGCTACTGAGCTGTTGATGATCTTCTTGTATACACAAGGCTCATCAATGTTCTGATCAAAGCCAAACGACTTGACAATAGTGTCAAATCTGATGTTCCAAGATCTAGATGCTTGTTTCAGCCCATAAATGGACCTATTAAGCTTACAAACTCTTTGCTCTTAATCTCGAACTAGGAACCCCTCTGGTTGAGTCATATAGATGGTCTCCTCAAGATTACCATTAAGAAAGGCAATCTTGACATCCATTTGCCATATTTCATAATCATAAAATGTGGCTATGGATAGGAGAATCCGGATAGACTTGGGCATGACAATAGGTGAGAAAGTTTCCTCATAGTAAACTTCCTCAACCTGGGTATAACCCTTTGCCACGAGTCTAGCCTTAAAGGTTTGCACCTCTCCATCTACACCTCTCTTTCACTTATAGATCCACTTACACCCAATAAGTCTTACCCCATCAGGTGGATCAACAAGCTCCCAGACGTTATTGAAGTACATAGACTCCATTTCCCGGTTCATGGCTTTAACCCATTCATTTTTATCAACATCCTCCATTGCTTTCTTAAAAGACAACGGATCCTCGACCCCATCATTCGTAATAACGTTTTGGGCTTCAGTAAAACCCATGTAGCAATCTGGTGGGTTCATAACCCTCCCACTATGTTGAGATAGTCTCAACTCTTGAGTTGGTTGACTAGATGTTCCAACCTCAACAACACTTGTTGATCTGTCGGCCTGTTCCACAACTCTTGTTGAACCCTCAACAGTCTCAGTCGCACTAGAGATGTCACGTAAAACGAACTTACTCCGTGGCTGATGATCCCTCATATAGTCTTCTTCCAAGAAGATAGCATTTGTAGAAACAAACACTTTGTTCTCAGTCAGATCATAGAAGTATCCACCTCTCATTTCCTTGGGGTAGCCTACAAAAAGTCAAACCTTCAAACGCGGTTCCAACTTCTTTGGGTTAGTCACTAGTACATGTGCTAGACAGCCCCAAATCCTGAAGTGGCGTAAACTACCTTTACGGCCTCTTCATAACTCAAAAAGTGTTTTAGAAACACTTTTCGAGGGAAAGTTATTCAGGATATACATGCAGTCTCCACTGCAAAACCCCAAAACGAGTCAGGAAGATGAGCGTAACTCATCATAGACCGAACCATGTCCAACAAGGTTCTGTTTCTCCTTTCAGATACACCATTCTACTGAGGTGTACCAAGGGCCGAGAGTTGGGATGCAATCCCATATTCTATCATATAATTCTGGAATTGGAGGTCTATATACTCTCCAACATGATCAGATCGTAGTGTTTTTATCGTCTTACTTAACAAGTTTTCAACTTCAGCCTTATACTCTTTGAACTTGTCAAGGGCTTCAGACTTACATGGCATTAGGTAGAGATACCCGAACCTTGAATAATCATCTATGAAAGAGATGAAATGTTCATATCCGCACCGAGCTCTAACATTCATCGGACCACAAAGGTTTGAATATACAAGCTCCAAGACTTCCTTGGCTCTGTAACCTTTTCCAGTCTAAGGTCGTTTGGTCATCTTGCCTTTTTTTCGAGGCATGATTCACATACCGGCAAGGAGTTTTTTTCTAAA
Organism: Benincasa hispida; assembly: GCF_027475165.1. NCBI lineage: Eukaryota > Viridiplantae > Streptophyta > Magnoliopsida > Cucurbitales > Cucurbitaceae > Benincasa > Benincasa hispida. Next base: position 51,648,893 of record NC_143478.1, on the reverse strand, counting down.
CTCTTTAGAAGTCCACTTTTCACCAACTTCTCAACCCTATTGAGGTTAGTGTGACACCTTAGATGCTAAAGATGGGTGTTTTCCTTAGGAGAAACCTTTGGTCTTTCACTTGTTGTTTCCGTACTGAACATTTCAGTATTAAACAAGACTTTTATGACTAACGACCTTAGTACATATAAGTTACTTTCCATTGAACCATAACCAATCTCCATTCCATTCTTGAAAATAAACACTTTATTCTCAGAGAAAGAGATGGTATAATCTTGTTCAATAAGACAAGAAATCGAGATTAAGTTCCTCTTAATATGAGGAACTACAAAAACATTATTCAGTAACAGTAACAGATAACATTTCTTGTCAACAACAACACCTGAAACAACCTCACCAGTACCGACTCGAAGAGTCATCTCTCTCTGTGACAACGTTTGCCAAGAACTGAATCCTTGGTAAGAGGAACTGACATGATTGGTAGTACCCGAATCTAGGATCCAAGAAAAATCATCACTGTACCAAACACATCTCTAAGACCAATAAATCAGATTTACTGTCTTGTCTCCTCTTTTGAAGAGTAGTGGGATCATTTTTAGAACAACTGACACAACTGGTTTTGTCATTCATCCTTTATGCTTGAAAAGTAAGAACTGACGTTGAAACAAATCTTGTAGTGAGTCCATGATCTCGCGTGCAATGACCATATTCTTGACTCTTTTGGCCAAAACATCAGGTATGTTAGCTAAAATGTGAAGTCGGGCCAACGAATTAGCCTTCATTCACACCTCATATGCATTGCGAACACTTCGCTGTGCATCAAGGGTTGAGACTTCAGAACACTCCTCAACCATGACAAATACAAGGTCGTTTGCCACGAAATACATTTCACACGATTCTTTCCATTGTAAGTAATCGGTCATATTAAAAGCACTAAACGAAAATATTAACGAGTTGCTGAAAAGAAAAACACATTGACCTACATTAGGTTTTAAGCAAATACTCGTTGTAAAACAAAACAACATCCAATAAGGTTTTAGCAGAACTAATATGAACCCCGTGTAACCTCTAGTTTCGCAATGACGCTTCAAAGGTTTAGGATAAAAGCCGCCAAAGGGAGGTCAATTATCCTCCTCTGAATTAAGAAGTTCTCAACCAGTCATTAATACCAGAACAACTCTTGTTCCTATAACGACTAGCCATCATTGATTTGGCCAAGAGATCATTAACTTACTTAACAATTTCCCGTAATTGTGACCCGCAATTTTAGGTCTAAGAGGCTTGCCCCAAAAAGCCAATCCGAAGGGAAAAAATTTGATTGGTGCAAAATCTAAAGCGACCTTATCAATTTCTGAAGTTCACCTTGATCTTGACCAACGACACAAAACCCATCCGAAGGGGGACGCTTCCAGGGCGCCACGAAGGAGTACAAAATGATCTAACGGTGTGAATCAATGATAGAGACTATAGGACGTGTTAACACACACCCTTCACCCACTTACAATAAACACTCTCTCCGTCCACCTTGATATTGACTCATGTCAAACACCATCCGAAGGGGGATTCTCCCAGGGTACCACGAGGCCAAGCATGAATCTCACGGTGTAAACATACAGGGAGAAACATGAGTGGAATCATAGACATATCAGATACATCTCTTCCTCCCACCGAGTATTTTATAGACTAGGGTTTACCTTACTTAGAAAAAACATGGTTAAGGATTTTAACTAAGTGACTTTTAGGTTTTCCTAAGAGTAACTTTTACCTTGGACAGTTAAACAACTTTTGATCATCATCCATTAAACTCTTTAATGGAGTCTTTGACCAAATTGTCGCATGCTTGTTGAAAATCTATCTAATTCACCTTTCCAGGTAGGTTCCCAGGTAGGGGTGTTACGTTTCTATCAACTTAAGAACCCCAGCCTAGCTAGAACCCGGCTTAGACAAAATTGTAGGATTATATCAACAACAGCGGAAGCACAAGGATCATTTAAGTACTCAAATTCACTAATTTTGGCATAATATAAAGCATGCTTCTGCAGAAAAATGGGTTTCAAGACATACCTCTTGTAGAACTTCTTCAAAGCTCCATCTCCAGCTACTATCTTCTCCATATCTTGTTGTAAACCACCTCAAGATCTTCTCCACTATTCTCTTGGTGCTCTAGATTGAGTTGTGGGACTCAAAACAAGCTTGAATCAAAGGATAAAGGAGAAAACTCACTGATGCAACCTTGTTGAAGAACCATTCTTCAAACAGTTTTTCTCTAAAAAACTCTATGGATTGCATGTCCGATTTTCACTCCAATCTCTTCATTATATTGCAGATCAACATGCAAAGAGAAGAGCTGCATGAGTTACAGCTCATACTTGGAGAAGACAAAGGCAAGACATTGCAATATGTGTGAGCTAGTTAGGTGATAGATAATGGAAAAATCCAATTTTCCATTTTGTGTTTTTGTTTTCCAATTTTTCAATTTTATCTAAAAATCAAATTTTTATTTAAAAAATCTATTTGATTTTAAAAATGAAAATTAATTAATTTCATAAATTAATTATTAAATAAAACTTAATTAATTTAATATCAAATATTAAATTAATTTTAACACATATCCATTTTTATATATTTAAATCATATTCAAATATATAAATTTTCCTATTCCGTTTAATTCTAAAATTAAACATATAATTATATCTCATATAGTTACTAATTCTCTTAATTCTAATTTGAACGTTTCAAATGAACTTATCACGCTATTCTAGAGCTAGTCTGTTACGAGCTAGTAGGGGGACCTCGCGGACCTATAGATCATGGGATCCAACGATCCGAGATTAATTGGCTAAACTCATTAGACCAAATTAATCCCCATTCGTTAACTAATGGGTCATTCCACTAAAGCCCATAGTTGCACTCCCCTCACTGTAGATATATTATGTCCACATGATTTAACCATAATCAGCAAGTCGACCCTTCACAGGTTGTTCGTAATAACGGCTGGGTCAAATATTTATTTTTAACGACTGGGTCAAATATTTGTTTTACCCCCGAGATTATGTCTTATTCCTCAAGTTCCTACTGATCCTTTAATGAACAACTGGTTTGTGATCTAATCACCAAACCAAACTCTCTCAGCCTAGTGAGAGGGTGGGGCCCCTTATTCAAGACCTGGATTCAGTACTTGAGAGAACAACCTTTCTTCTATCCCTAAATCGGGTAGGCGTGAACTCCATCTTGCACCCTATGTCCCCAGTTATCTATCCGGTCTTACCTCTAAAATGGGAGTCTTATTGAGCCGGCGTTGTTGAGCCAACCCTCAACTATGCAAATCTAAGGGCAATCCCGAATAAACAGGAGTTCATAGTTAGCTCAGGATTAAGATCGAGTTACCTAGGTCATCTAGGTGAAATAGTCAGTCTTAAACAGTAAACAACGTTATAAAGTAAGAGTGACTTATTTCTTGGTCCTGATCTTATGCAAACTCATTGCATAGGATGCCCCCACTCCTCATGTCATAATATGTACGAATTAGGATCATATCGTATGTAGCATTTTACAACTCTTTGTAACAATTACAGAGTAGGCCGCATCTAATGGTGTTACCAAAATAAGGTACCTAACCTCATTCATGTACTATAGATCATTTTGACTATTTACTCGAACCCGATCAACTCTTATGTCACCACATAAAGTTCAAGTACTCATACAATAGTCATGGGTCTTAGTTAATTGGATTTAGACTTTCATACAATTTATGAGATCAATAACAAGTATATTGATAATAGAAAATGTTTATCATTTTACAAACTACGAGTTTTAGGACATAAAACCCAACAATATTCCCACTTGGACTAAAACTCTAGTGGATCAATATATATAAATATATACAATGTTGAGTTTACATGGAAAGAATAAAATGTACAAATACAATAAACTAGAGCATCACAATACCCATAAAAAAGGTCTGTTATAGATAGATTTAAAACAAATTTAATATTTTGTGCCAACCAATTTAATCCTATTAAACTAATTTTAAAAAGATTAATTTAGGTTACTAAACTCTTTAGAACCACTTGAACTTCGGTCTATCTCAATCCATTTTTAAAACTCTTTTAAAAAACTTGAGTTCACCTTAAGTTCGCATGCAATTCTTACTTATTGATTTTAGGTCTAACTTCCTTTATAACACTTATAAAGGGAAACCATAACCACAATGCGAAGCTAACACTAGCAAGACATTCATAACGATTATAAACAGCCTAAGTGTCATGCTCAGTACATTATCCATTCATTGCTACTTCTTTTATATAACACTTATACAAAACAGCAATGAAAAAAGCAAACATGCTTCCATTCACCCTTAAACTATAACATATATAATAAAAGAATGATGCATGATAATGCTCACTGCATGTAAAATATAACTCTTATATTTCATGATGCATGCACCTGCTTTCAAGTAATTTCTTCATGCTAGATTATAACATTTATAATACATGATGTATAACATAATTGCACAACCTAAGGTGGGTTCTAAACTATATGTCAAACACTTTGGCATATAAGTACCATACATCACATGTATAAGAAATAAATGTTGATGAACCGGGTAAAATTGCCTTAAAATCACAAAAAGAAAGCTAACTATTACAAAGACAAGGAGTCTCCAGTTTAAACAGGTGAATCGGGTCTTGAATCGCTCGGGCGAAGCATCGCGTCTCCAACCATCATGTACTAAACTCCCCGCGATTGTCTACACGATAAACAAACGCTTTGCTCTATCGCTTACCAACGCTTCCAGAGCTAAATGATCGTTTAACAAATACTACACGATCGTGTACCTTTTACTAAACGATGAAGCTTGAGGTATGCGATCGCTTAGCGCGCTTCGCACAACGCCTGCCTTCCACGATCGTCTAAACGACTACGATGCCACAAAGCACCATCACCTAAATGATCGCTTAGCTAGTGCCTTCGTATCGTATACGTGCGATCGTCACTAAGCGATGAGGTTTGCTAATTACATGATCGTCTAGTGCACACCTTTTACTAAACGATGAGCATCACATGCTCCCATTACAATCGTCTACCTCCAGCGCCTATGCGATCAGGCAACCAATGCTACGCAATAGAGTAAACGATTTACCCCATCGCTTAGCATTAGCTAAACGATCATTTAGTAAATACTACACGCTCGTATAGAAAAATCTACACGATCGCTTAGTTAAATCCCAACGATCGTTTACCTTAGGCTACACGATACGACCAACGCTTGGTCTTCTTCTTCGTTGAGAACCGCATCTCTATGCTTCGAAACTTCATCATGAACGACTCGACTAACTCAAACTCTTTGAATTACATACTCGATTGCAAGTTAATTATGCCAAAAAACACGGGGGCCCTTACAAATTAACACTTTGTAATTGAGAAAGCTTTAACTAAAGGCAATTAAACCCGAAGCATTCATGAACTCCATCCATAAATGCACTTAACAATTAAACACAAATGCAGAAACCCACCACGACTATAAAATGAAGTTCAAAACAGACTTGTAATTTGGAATATCAGAACAACCTGGCTCTGATACCAATTGAAGGGTCATCGCACTATTGATTGGTTATATCCAATGGACACAGAAATTTATCTATAGTGCGAAGAGTGCAACTGTCGGTCTTTAATGGAATGATCGACAGTTAACGGATATTGGGTAATTTAATTAAAGAGTTTAATTAATTATCGAAGTGCCGTTGGAGCTTCAATCTACAGATCCATAAGGTTCACTCTGTAGCTCAACAGGGATTAGTTATTTTTGGATTAATTTGAAGTGTTCAAATAAATTGAGGGAATCAATTATATTTGATATAATTAATTAAATTAATTATATATGTGATATAATTAATATAATGTATTTGATACATTATAATATAAGGTAATATGAGAGAAATTTGAATATGATTCAAATACTAACTATATGAATGAGACTCATGTAATTAAATTTAATTTAAATATGATTTATATTAAATACCATAAATAAATTGAGAGGAATTAAATACTTGGATTTAATCTAAATATCAATTATATGAATTAGATTCATATAAGTGAATTTACTATAAATGTGATTTATATTAAATGTGATATATGGTTGAGAGAAAATACATTTATAGGTTTTATTGTATTTGATACAATATGTAATTATAGATTATGAGTTATATGAGATATAACATATAGTTTATATACATATAATAAGGTTGTTATTATATGTATAATTATTATTAATTTAATTTTATTAAATTAATATTAATTAATTAAAGGGAGGGAGCTAGAACTCCCTCTCTTAATTTCTTTCAGCCAAATACGTGATGAGAGGGGTCAGAGAGAGGGATGGTGCTAATTCATCTTCCTTTATAAAACATTGAGAGAATAGTTATCTAAAAAAAAACGAAAAGAGAAGAAAAGTTCTTCTCCTCCCTCTCCTCCTCTCCATCTCCTTCCCTCTTCCAAAACCCTAAGGCAAAACCCATATCTCCTGCCATTTTCAATCCTTAAGGAGAATACAGGAGACTCCATTTGGTGGTGTCCCTTTTAAAGAAGGAGATCTGTTCGTGACTTGTTCGAAGGATTCTTGAAGAATAGTCTTCAAAGATACGGGTTTCTAAAACCCTAAGTTTTCCTTTATTAATGCATGCTGTAGTTTATGTAAATACACATCTTGTTCTTGATTTACTGGAAAACTTACATTCAATGAAAAATGAATTTGGGACGATCTTGCTTCCACTCAAGATCCTCTTCTCATAAAGTTCCTTCAAGCTAAGCATATTCACAGGGTAATAAGATGGTTTCAAGAAACACATACCTTTGAAGTATTCCTCTCCGATCCAAGCTACTTCTCACGTATTCTCAGCTCCAAATCTTAAGTGAACCACCAAGAGATCTTCTCTACTATTCTCAGCCTTGAATTTGAGTGGTGGAACTCACAATTTAGCTGAATTTGTGAAGGGAAAAGGATGAGTTTTTAGGTGAAGGAGGATAACTTTAGCAGAAACTTTTTTCCAGTTCTCTCTTTTTTCATCAACAAATTTTGAGAGTTTTATGTATCAACTTCATGCAAGCACTTGCAATACCACTTCAATTGGACAACATGAAGTGGGATAGGTGGTTTAAAAGTGAAGAAACACCTCATTTTTTTATGAAGTGAAGTTATGGAGGAAATGCGATGGTGAAAAATGCGTTGAACACTCAAGTTTTCTCAATAGAGTCCAAGTGTAAACCCTATTGAGTTTCCTAGTAAGTTCAGGGTCGAACTCAGAGACTTGGGGAAACAGTATGCGGTGGTGATTTTTAGGAAAACCTTGCAGTAACCAAATAAATCAATAGTTGTTGAGGTTGTTGTTTACGTTAATGAAAAATAAATAAATGCGGCGGAGCTTGAAAAGAGTTGATAAAATAGAAGATGCGATGAGTATGTGGTGAACGAGTTGAGAAAAGTTTCGGCTAACACTTCCTAAGATGCATTCATGCTATGCGATCATGCAACATGCATACAACAGTACACCACCTCTCGGTGAGAATGCCACGGCTTCTAATGCTAGAACGCATGTGATATATGCAATAAGTCTATAGGACCTACACATAAGCCTCTATTCTTATTTATGCGATGACAAAATGACACACACATAAATAAGGCGACCATATAGTATCATTCCAATCTTTAGGATGCATGCGATGCAGGTTGGCAAACAAAGCTTATCTCTAAGTCTCTATATTTGTTTGTGCAATTCTAATCTGACTCTCTCGAGCTTGGATTCTCTAATGGACGAATGAAGCACACATAAATACAAGATAATCGCATAGAATGAAGATCCTAGGTCATGTTAGCTTAGTTCTTCTCAACCCATTTGACTAATTTAGCTACTCATGCGTGCTAAGAGAGTGAACAGATGTAGAATAAAAACTTCCATTGTATAAATATAAAGATGAAGTACAAGACAACAATGCAAGAATAGAATAAAGAGCCTGGTAGCAATCTCTTGCTTCCCAGGCTTTTATACCGTCTTTTCTACTTATGTTCAAAAGATAATCTCGCTCTTACGAGAGTTGGTTCGCTCTCTGCTTCTTTGCCTCAGAGTTCTCTCTTGAGTTGCCCCGAGCGATCTTCTGGCGGTCTTCCCTTGCTTCGCTTTAAAGATAAAAGAAAACTATGAACAAGGCTAAATTCTGTAGAAATTTAACTAAGTATCCGAACTCATTTTCTGAAGGATGCCGTTTGTATTTATAGAGCTTCGGGGTGAAGGAAATTTTTTTATTATTTTTTTATGATTGCACAGATGGAATGGCTTTAATTCCCTGACTGATGCGCCGAATATTTGTTACCGAAAATCTAAATGTACTTGTTATCGTTAGCAGCTGTCAACCTAATTCGGATTCGACTGTCATCAGCTTTTTGTCCTATCGTGATTCATTATGCCTTTCACCCAGATGCGCCGACCAAGTTGCGAAAATCCTTCTTGAGAAAATGTTTGCAAACACAATCACTGCAAAGCCTTACGATGATGCTGCGCTCGACCAATGATTTCTTATGATCGCAATTTCTGCTTTGCGTCAACGCATATTCTGTATAAAAACACAAAAATCAACTGTTTCTATGCGATGAACGCATGCGACTGCAATGTAATAAACTTAATGCTTTTTGGACACAATCTAACACATTTTATCAACGCAAGCCAACATTGTTTAAGAACTTAGCACTATGATAACGTGCATTTCTACCCGTTATCAACTATCTAGTCGAACCTGATCTACTTTTATGTCTCTACATAAAGTTCAAGTATTCATATAATAGCCATGGATCTTAGTTTATTGGATTTAGTCTTTATAAGTGCAATTTACAAATTCAATAACAACTTTATTGAAGAAATATTAAATAACATCTTTATTGATAATAGAAAATGTTTAACTCTACAAACTGCGAGTTTAAGGACATACGACCCAACACCTTAATCAATTCTAAATACAAATATTGATTTTGGGCAAATTAAACAAACACTTAGATAAAATCAGTAGCCAGATTTTTCTAAATTAATTAACCCTAGGTAAAATACTCAGTGGAAGGAAAATGGGATATATGATACTTCATTTTATCCTTTTCACATTTCTCCTTAAAATTCACACAGTGAGATCTTTACTCGGCCTTGAAGCACCATGGGTGTCCCCCTACTGGTGGCATTTGTATAGATTAATATCAAGGTAAATGGAGAGAGTATTTATAGTAAGTGGGAGCGGGACGTGTGACAACGAATCCCTCGATCTCTCTCAGTAGGTTGAAATAAAGTTTCGTTCATGGCCTCGTAGCACGGTGGGTGTTCTACTAAAGGATGACATTTTTGCATGACACTTTATTTGATCTCCAGAAATGGATAGAGGTTCTTTAGTTTCATGTACCAATCGATTTTTCCTACGGTTGGCTCATTGGGGCGGAACTCTAGAACCTAAAATGAGAGGTTACACTTATAAGAATTATTAAGTTAACAAATTCTAGACTAAACAATGATGACTGTTAGTTATAGTGACAAGGTATTGTTTCTATCTAATGGTTAAGAATGTCTCATTTCAGTGAAGGAGAACTTGATCACCCTACAGTGACTTTTGTCCTACCTCAGTGAAACATCAATGCAAAATAGATGTCACTTAGGGTACATTAGACTATTTTGCTAAAACTGATTGGTTGTCTTAGAGGTTTAATGCAAACAAACTAATTATAAATAATTTGTATGTTTCAGTAATTTTTTTTTCAATGGCTACCGCTACTTTGAATTTGCTCGCCGCTGATAAATTAATGACGAAAATTACATATCATGGAAAAGCACACGATCTACACAATTTTAATAATTGATGACCTTTGTTTCATCCTGATGGAGGACTGTCCTCCCATTTTAACTCCCAATGCTACTTGAAATGTTTGAGAAGCATACAAGTGATGGATACGGGCAAATGAAAAGGCCCGAGGGTACCTTTTGGTTAGTCTTCAATGTCTGTATGCAAGAAGAGGCATCTGTTTGAATCACATCTTTAATGTCCGTATGCAAGAAGGGGCATCTGTTTGAAACATGTTCTCAACATGATGGTCAACTTCAACGTGGAGGAGATGAATGGGTCCATCATCGATGAGGCTAGCCAGGTTAGCATAATTTTGGAATCTTTACTTGAAAGTTTCCTTCATTTCCAGAGCAATGCTGTTTTTATTTGGTTTTATGTCCTAAAACTCGTGGTATGTAAACAATGGAGCTTATTCTGATAATTCAATAAAGGTGTTATTGAATAAATCTATTGCTTGAATAGAAATCCAATAAACCTAAAAGTCCCTTGACTATTGGATAAGTACTTGAACTTTATGTGGAGACATAAAGATGGATCAGGTTCGAGTAAACAGTCAAAATGATGTATAATACATGGATAAAGTTGGGTACCTTATTCTACTAACACTATTAGATACGACCTGCTTTGTAGTTGTTACAAGGAGTTGTAAAGTGCTATAAACGAAGTGATCCTAATTAGTTCATGTTGGACATGAGGAGTGGGGGTGTCCTTGTGCAAAAAAGTTTGTACAAGATCAGACCACGAAATGAGTCATCTTACTTTATAACGCTGTTTACTATTTAAGACTGACTATTTCAAAGCGATGAACTCCTGTTTATCTGGGATTGCCCTTAGATTTGCATAGGTGAGGGTTGGCTCAACAGCGCTAGCTCAATATGACTGCCATTTCAGGGGTAAGACTGGATAGATAGCTGGGGACATAGGGTGCTAGAGGGAATTCACTCCTACCCGCTTTATGGATAGTAGAGAGGTTGTTCCCTTAAGTGTTGATTCTGGGGCTTGAACAAGGGATCGCGCCCTCTCATTTGGTATGAGAGAGACTCGGTTTTGTGATTGGATCACAAAAAAATTATTCATTAGGGGATCACTGGGGACTTAAGGAACAAAAGGTAATTTTGGGGGTAAAACATAGATTTGACCTAGTCGTTATTACGAACAACTTGTGAAGGGTTAACTTACTAATCATAGTTATATCAAGTGGACATAATATATCTACAGTGAGGAAAGTTCAACTATGGGTTTTAGTGGAGTGACCCATTAGTTAACGAATAGGGATTAGATCGATCTAATGAGTTTATTCGATTAATCTCGGATCGTTAGAGCCCATGATCTGTAGGTCCATGAGGTCCCCCTACTAGCTTGGAAATGGATTAGCTCTAAAGTAGCGTGATAAGTTAATTTGAAACGTTCAAATTAGAATCAAAAGAAATTGGAGAAAATATATTTAAATATGATTTAAATATATGAAGATGAATTTGTGTAAAAATTAATTTAATATTGGATATTAAATTAATTAGAATTATTTAGATTATTTAAATAATTATTTATTAATTTTATTAGAAAATTAATTTATGAAATTAGTTTGTAAAATTAATAAATTTTTATTTTAGAAATAAAATATGTTTTTCAAAATCAAAACAAATTTTGGAAATTGAAAAATTACACAAACTTGAAAAAATGGGTTTTTCAAGTCATCTTCAAAATAACTTACAAGGAACCCACCTTCTCCTTTGGTTTACTCAAGCATGAGCTACATCCCATGTAGCACATCTTTTTGCATGATAGTCTGCAATATATTGAAGAGATTGGAGTAAAGAATGAGAGATGAATCGACTGAAGTTTTGCTAAAAAATTCGGATGAAGAAGGTGTTCTTCAATGGGTTGGTTCAATGAACTTTCTCCATATTCCCTTTGATTTCAGCTTATTTTGAGTCCCACAACTCAATCTAGAGCACCAAGAGAATAGTAGGGAAGATCTTGTGGGGGTTTACACAAGGATTTGGAAGATTTTACAGCTGGAAATGGAGATTTCGTTGGTTCGGCCAAGGTATGTTCATGAAACCCATTATACTCTGTTTTTAACATGTTTCTTTTCAACCAAAATTAATGAATTAGAATGCTTATGGATCCTGATTTCTTTCGTTGCGTGATGGTGCCGATCCAACAGTTTTGAACAGAACTGACTACAACCTAACCACCCTCCTCAACGATCTACAGACCTTCCAGTCCTTGATGAAAAACAAGGGACAAGAGGGTGAAGCAAATGTTGCTTCATCCTTTAAGAAGTTCCATAGAGGTTCGACCTCTGGGACAAAGTCCATACCTTTTTCCTCTTGCAATAGAAAATTGAAGAAGAAGAAAGGTGGAAAAGGGAAAGCTAACCCACCGATCGTTGCTCAAAAGAAAGCCAAAGTTGCAAAGGGAATCTGTTTCCATTACAAACAAGATGGCCATTGGAAGAGGAACTACCTCAAATACTTGGCAGAAAAGAAGAAGGCCAAGCAAGATAAATTTGATTTGCTTATATTGAAAACATGTTTAGTGGAGAATGATGATTTGACCTGGATTATAAATTTTAGTGCCACTAACCACGTTTGTTCTTCATTTCAAGGAATTAGTTTCTAGTGACAACTAAATGGTGGTGAGATGACGATGCGGGTTGGAATTGGGCACGTCGTCTCAGCTGTAGTAGTTGGAGGTCTTCAATTGACTTTACAGAATAAATTCATTTTACTAGAAAATGTGTACGTAGTTCTTTAAAGAAGGACTTAATTTCTGTAAAGTGTTTGCTAGAATAATCGTATTATATTAATTTTCTTGTAAATAAATGTTTATTTCTAAGTATGGTCTCAAAATTCGTTCAGTCGAGCTGGAAAAGAATTTATATGTGCTAAGGCCGTTAGCTATTAAAGTCCTCCATAAGACCGAGATGTTTAAAAATTTGGTAACCCAACATAAAAGACTTAAAATTTCTCCTAAAGAAAATGTCCAACTTTGGTATCTAAGACTAGGAAACATCAATCTCAATAGAACTGAGAGGTTGGTGAAGAATTGACTTCTAAGCGAGTTAGAAGAAAATTCTTTACCTGTGTGTAAGTCATGCCTTGATGGAAAAATGACTAAAAGAACCTTTACTGGAAAAGGTCACATGGCCAAAGAACCTCTGGAGCTGGTACATTCAAACCTATGTGGTCCAATGAATGTAAAAGCTAGGGGAGGTGATGAATATTTCATCACTTTTACTGATGATTATTCAAGATATAGGTACGTTTATTTAATGCAACATAAGTCTGAATCTTTTGAAAATTCAAAGAATTCAAGACTGAAGTTGAAAATGTATTAAATAAAACAATAAAAATATTTTAATCTGTTCAAAGTAGAGAGTTTATGGATCTAACATTCCAAAACTGTTTGATGGAACATGGAATTGTATCCCAATTCTCAGCACCTGGTACACCTCAGCAGAATGGTGTATTAGAAAGGAGAAATCGAACTCTATTGGACATGATTCAGTCAATGATGAGTTACACTTCCTTACCTGACTCGTTTTGGAGTTATGCAATAGAGGCTGCAACACATATTTTGAACTGCCTTCCATCCAATAGTGTTACAAGAACACCTTTGGAGTTATAGAATGTCGTAAAGCTAGTTTGCGTCATGTCAGAATCTGGGGTTGCCCAACACATGTGCTTCAGGCTAATCCTAAGAAATTGAAATTTCGTTCAAAATTGTCTTTATTTGTAGGCTACATGAAAGGAACAAGAGGTGGTTACTTTTTTGACCCAAAAGAAAACAAAGTGAATAACCTAACATCTCAATAATAGTTGTGTTGAACGAATTTTCCAAAGAAACTACTGAATCTTCAACAAGAGTTGTTGGAGAACCCAACATCTTAACAAGAGTTGTTAAAGTTGGATCATTTAGTAGGTTAAATCCACCTCAAGAATTGAGGAAACCTCGACGCATTGGGAGGGGCAAACCCACCTGTCCGTTACATGGTGAAATCCTTGCTATGGTAGCTAATGGAGATGTTGAAGATCTATTGTCTTACAAGAAGGCAATGAAGGATGTTGACAAAGATGAGTGGATCAAAGCTATGGATCTCAAAATGGAGTCAATGTACTTCAATTCAGTATGGGATCTTGTAGATCAAATTGATGAGGTAAAACCTATAGGTTGCAAACAGATCTACAAGAGAAAATGAGGTGCTGATAGAAAGGTACAAACCTTCAATGCTAGACTGGTGGCAAAGGGTTATATCCAAGTTGAGGGAGTCGACTATGAGGAGACTTTCTCACCTGTTTCCATGCTGAACTCTATCCAGATCCTCTTATCCATTACCTCATATTATGACTATGAGATTTGTCAAATGGACGTCAAGACTGCCTTTCTGAATGACAATCTTGTGGAGACCAATGGAGCAACTCGATAGATTCATAACCCAAGATCAAAAGCAAAAGGTTTGCAAGCTTAATCGATCCATTTATGAACTAAAATAAGCTTCTCGATCTTGGAACATAAGGTTTGATACTGCGATTAAATCTTATGACTTTGAACAAAATGTTGATGAATCTTGTGTATACAAGAGGATTATCGACACTTCAGTAGCTTTCTTAGTATTATATGTAGATGATATCCTACTCATTGGAAATTAAGTATATTGACTGAAGTTAAGAACTGGCTAGCGACCCAATTCGAAATGAAAGATATAGGAGAGGCTCAGTTTGTTTTAGAAATTGAAATCTTTCGAGATCGAAAGAAAAAATGCTAGCTTTGTCTCAAGCATCATATATTGACAAAGATACTTGTCAAGTATTCGATGCAAAACTCCAAGAGAGGCTTGTTACCTTTTAGGCATGGAGTTACATTGTCTAAGGAACAATGTCCTAAGATACCTCAAGAGGTTGAGAAGATGAGACAGATCCCCTATGCATCGGCTGTTAGCAGCTTGATGTATGTGATGTTATCTACTAGACCTGACATTTGCTATGCGGTCGGGATAGTCAGTAGATATCAGTCTAATCCAGAATTTGATCACCAGATCTCCATTAAAAATATCCTTAAGTATCTACGAAGAACGAGGGACTATATGCTCGTGTATGGTTCTAAGGATCTGATCCTTACTAGATACACAGATTCTGATTTTCAGACTGATAAGGATTCTAGGAAATCCACATTAGGATCGGTATTCCCTCTTAATGTAGGGGTAGTAGTCTGAAGAAGCACCAAACAAGGGTGCATTACAGACTCCACTATGGAGGCCGAATATGTAGTGGTTCGTGAATATGCTAAGGAAGCAGTTTGGCTTAGGAAATTCTTGACGGATTGGGAAGTCGTTCCAGACATGTTAAAGTCCATCACACTTTATTGTGATAATAGTGGTTCTGTGGCTAATTCCTTAGAGCTTAGGAGTCATAAGTGTGAGAAACACATCGAGCGAAAGTATCATCTTATCCGAGAGATTGTGCATCAAGGAGACGTGATCATCACACAGATCGCTTCGAAGCACAACATTGCTGATCCATTTACAAAAGCCATCACGACTAAGGTGTTTGAGGGTCACCTGTAGAGTATGGGTCTATGAGACAGGCCACGTCTAGACTAGGCAAGTGGGCGATTTGTACTGGTGGCGTGTTACACCCTAGTTTATTACTTTGTGTACTTTGTATTATAGTTTGACTTTTACACTGTACACCCTACTAGCTTTAGGACAAGTGGAAGATTGTTAGGGTTGATGTCCTAAGTCTCATATGGTCCTATAGTTTATAATTGTAATACACAAACATTTTATTTATGCAATAAAATATTTGATGTTTTATTTCAAAATTTGTTGCATTAACCACAAACCAATAAACTAACATCCAAGGTTATATTGTAGCTTAAACATGTATGTAGAGACATATGGGTGGATCATGTTTTAAGTGACACCTAAAAGGTCTATAGTAGATGGATAAAACTGGATACTTTATCCTGGTGACATTACATGTATGGCCCGCTTTATATGTGTTATAATTATTGTAAAGTGCTACAAATGATCTAATCCTGATCATTCATGTGGGGACATATGAGCTGGGATATTCTATACAAAGAAGTTTGTATAAGACCAGACCATGACATGTTTGCTCTCATTATATAACACCATTCATAATAAAGACTTACATTTTGCTAGGATGACCATAGGTAACATGACCTGGATCCTGAGTGAGTTGTGAACTTCTACCTATGAGGACGGTCCTTTGATTTGTATGGGTAAGAGCGGCCAGATCGCCAACTTAACAAGCCTGAAATTTTGAGGATTCATCTAATTGGGGACTTGGAAACACAGCTACACAAGAAAGAATTCACTTTTTCCCCAATGTAGGGCAAGTAGATAAATTGCTCTCTTAAGGGCTGATTCTGGGGCTTGAACAATGTTATGCCACACCCTCTCTGAGAGGAATTTGATCATAGTTGGACTATGATTTATTGTTCATTAGAGGAATCAATGACACTTAAGGAGTTAGATGTAACTACGAGGCAAAACGGTAATTTTGGCCTAATTGTACTTACGAGCAATTTGTGAAGGGTCATCCTACTGTTGATTGGTTATATCTAATAGACATAGAAATATATCTGTAGTGCGAAGAGTGTAACTGACTGTCTTTAGTGGACTGCCCGTCAGTTAACGGAAGGTGAATAATTTAATTAAAGAGTTTAATTAAATATTCATGTACCATTGAAGCTTCAAGCTACAATTCCATGAAGTTACCTCGGTATCTCAATAGGACTAAATGAGAATAATTTTTTGGATTAATTTGAGTTGTTCAAATTAATTGAGGGAATTAATTATATATGATAGAATTAAGTTAAAATTAATTATATATGATATAATTGTTATAATGTATTTGATATATTATAATATAAAGTTTATCTGAGAGGAGATAAATATTTAAATATGATTCAAATATTAAATATGTAAATTGGATTCATATTATTAAATTCAATATAAATATGTTTTATATTAAAAATCATTGGTGGGAGATTATTGAAACTATAGGCTATATTGTATTTGATACAATATAGAAACTATAGGTTATATGTTATATGTGATATAACATATAGTTATATGTATAATAAATTAGTTATTATATATATAATTATTTTATATTAATTTAAATTAATTTTTTTTATTAATTTGAAATAATGGGAGGGAAATAACTTCCCTCCCCATTATTCTCTCCACTCACGTATTGTGTGGGAGTTAATTTATTCAGTTCATCTTCCTCCTACAAAAAAAAAAAAAAAAAAAAAAAAACATGAAAAAGAAAAAAATAGAGGGATGTTCATTTTTTTTCAAGCCTTCTCTCTTCCTCTCAATTATTCCTCTCCTTCTCTCAAACCTCCAAAATAGCCAGGGCACTCACTCCTCCTATATTATCTTCCTGAGGATATTGAGGTCGCCGTTCATGGTGGTGTTCAAATGATTCATTGAAGATCATCTTTAAAGGTAAGAGTTTATGAAATCTTAAACTTTTTATTTATTTTTACAGCATACTATATAATTTTCATTTAAATGCATAATTGTTTTTCTTCTCCGTAAAAATTTATGTTCTGTAAAAGAATTGGGATTTGAGAGATCTGTTTCTGCTCAAGGGTCCCTTCAATATGGAACCTTCTTATACAACTTATGCTGAATTGAAAAGCACCATTTTATAGGTTTGAAGCGTAAAACAAAAAAAATTTGCCATTACTATTCTTGCCAAAGTCCAAATTGCTTTTATACAAAGTTAAATATAAATACACCATACTATAATAAGACATATAATTTAAAAACTAAACCTTTTTTCCTTTTTTTTTTTTTTTTTAACATTTGATTATGAATTATAGGTTAGTAATGGAAATATAGATTTAGATATGGAGGTGTAGGATATTTAGAAATGTGTGTAAAGATATATATGTTGTGAACTTGAGGAGCATAACGGGAATATAGATACCAATAAAATATAATATTAAAATAAATACAATATAATATAAAATAAATAAATATTAAAATAAATTAAACATAATATATAAATAAACAAAGTAAAATAAATTAGAAAAATATAAAATAAGAAATTTCTCTAAATTCTCCCCCTTCTCCAATTTTCATGAAAATTTTCCAATGTGGGTGTGTGTCTTTCAAAACTCACCAAATGTCACTATTTATAGACAATTTGGCAAGTAGGAGGTGGATTACATGGACTATAATGTGTAATGTTGAGACACATAGATAACACTTTGAGAAATGAGGGCATAACACATGGTTAATGGACACTAAGCATGAACATCTAACGAGCATCTATTATCATAATATTTATAATACTCTCTCTTAGATGTCCAATATATATATGAAATATCCCTCGTTAGAACCTTACTAGAAAAATCCAATGGGAAAAAAAATCTTAGTAAAAGGAAAAGAGTACATATTTCACATAATTTATATTAACTCCCCCTCAAGGAAACATCACTTGAGATCTCTTAGTCGCCATATTCTAATGTTGTGCACTAGTTTTTCAAAGGTTACGATAGGTAATGTTTTTGTAAATAAGTCTATCAGGTTAGCTTTCGAACAAATTTGTTGTACATTGATGTCGCCATTTTCTTCAAGATCACGAGTGTAGAAAAGTTTTGGTGAAATGTGCTTTGTTCAATCTTCTTTAATATATCTTCATTTGATTTGGGATATGCATGTTACGTTGTCTTCGTATAATATTGTTGGAAGATTTTTGTTAAAAGACAAGCCACATGTTTCACGAATGTGCTGAGTCATTAATCTTAGTCATACACATTCTCGACTAGCCTTGTGAATTGCAAGAATTTCCACATGATTTGAGGAAGTAGCCGTTATGGTTCGTTTCACTGACCGCCACGATATAATTCCTTCACATGTGAATAGATAATCTATTTGAGATCTAGCTTTGTGTGGATCAGATAGATATCAATAATTTGCATAACTAACTAGATCAAAATTCGATTTATTTGAATAAAACAAACCCATATCAACCGTTCCTTGGAGATAACAAAGTATATGCTTCATTCCAATGTCTTTTTGTTGGAGAAGAACTATATCTAGCTAATAACTTTACTGAAAATGCGATATCTGGTCTTGTATTATTAGCAAGATACATAAGTGCACCAATTGCACTAAGATATGGTACTTCAGGAACAAGTAGTTCTTCATTATCATCTCAAGGTCGAAATATATCTTTTCTCACATCTAATGAACGAACTTCTATTGGAATGTTCAATGGATGTGCTTTGTCCATATAAAATCTTTTCAAAATTTTTCTTGTATGATGTTGACTTTTATGTCCTAAAACTCGTGGTATGTAAACAATAGAACTTATTTTGGAAATTTAATAAGGTGTTATTGAATAGATGTTTTGCTTAATAGAAATCCAATAAACCTAAAAGTCCCTTGAATATTGGATGAGTACTTGAACTTTATGTAGAGACATAAAGGTGGATCAGGTTCGAATAAATAGTTAAAGTGATCTATAGTATATGAATAAGATTGGGTACCTTATTCTGGTAATACTATTGGATGCGGTCCACTCTGTAGTTGTTACAAGGAGTTGTAAAGTGCTACAAACGAAGTGATCCAGATTCGTTCATGTTGTGACATGAGAAGTGGGGTGTCCTTGTGAAAAAGGGTTTGTACAAGATCGAACCACGAAATCAGTCACTCTTACTTTATAACGCTGTTTACTATTTAAGACTGACTATTTCAAAGTGATAATCTAGGTAACTTGACCTTAATCCTGAGCTAACTATGAACACCGGCCCAATAACTTGACCTTAATCCTGAGCTAACTATGTTTATTCGGGATTACTTTTAGATTTGCATAGGTGAGGGTTGGCTCAATAACACCGGCCCAATAAGACTTCTATTTCAAGAGTAAGACCAGATAGATAGCTGGGACATATGATACAAGATGGAATTCACTCTTACCCGCTTTTAGGGATAGTAGAGAGGTTGTTCCCTTAATATTGATTCTGGGTCTTGAACAAGGGGCCCCACCCTCTCATTGGCCAGAGAGGGACCTAGTTTTGTTGATTGAATCACAAAACAATTATTCATTAGATGATCAGTGGGACTTAAGGAACAAAAGAAAATTTCGGGAGTAAAACAGAGATTTGATCCAACCATTATTACAAACAACCTATGAAGGGTTGATTTACCAATCATGGTTATATCAAGTGAACATAATATATCTACAGTGAGGGGAGTTCAACTATGGGCTTTAGTGGAGTGACCCATTAGTTAACAAATGGGGGTTAGATCGGTCTAATGAGTTTAGTCGATTAATCTTGGATCGTTGAAGCCCAGATCTGTCCACGAGGTCCCCCTACTAGCTCATAAATGGTTTAGCTCTAGAGTAATATGATAAGTTAATTTGAAACGTTCACATTAGAATCAAACGAAATTGAAGAATATATATTAAAGTATGATTTAAATATATGAAGATGAAATTGTGTAAAAATTAATTTAATATTGGATATTAAATGAATTATTTAAATTGTTTAAATAATTATTTATTAGAAAATTAATTTATGAAATTAATTTTAAAATTAATAAATTTTTATTTTAGAATTAAAATATGATTTTAAAATTATTTTTGGATTTTGGAAATAGAAAACACAAAAAGGAAAAATGGTTTTTCCATCCTCATCTTCAAGTTGCTTATAAAGAACCCACCTCTTCAACCTTCATTTACTCCAAGTATGAATTGCATCACATGCAGCAAATCTCTTTGCATGATAGTTTGCTATATATTGAAGAGATTGGAGTGAAGTTGAAGTGATGCAACTGACTGAATTTTTTGAAAAATTCGAGTAGAAGAATATGTTTTTCATTTGGGTTGTTACAGTGAGCTTTCTCCAAATTTTCTTTGATTTCAGCTTATTTTGAGTCCCATAACTCAATCTAGAGCACTAAAAGAATAGTAGGGAAGATCTTGTGGTGGTTTGCACAAAAATTTGGAGGATTTAGCAGCTGGGAATAGAGATTTCAATGGTTCTTCAAAAGTATGTTTTGAAACCCATTAAACTCTATTTAAACATGTTTCCGTTTAAATTAATGAATTAGAATGCAGATCTTGATTTCTTCCGCTGCATGCTGGTACCAGTCCAACAGTTTACTAGTGAACAAATATCCCATATGCTAAATGTTCAATTTACAAACTAAGACAAAATTTTATTTTTCCGTGATTTTTCACCTCAATTTTTTTCTTTAAGATATTTTTTTGCCTTTGAAAGCTCTTCAACAGTTCCAATTATATTTAAACATCAATATATAGTTATAATAGCAAATCTTGACTATGATTTCTTTATAAAAATACATGAACATATTGGATTATTTTGGTTTCCTTCTTTCAACAATATCTACTTAGGCGATTGTACCTCATTCATCCTAATTTTTTCAATCCATATAATGATCTCTGTAACTTTATTGAATACAATTCCTAAAAATTTAATTTATATGTTTCAGGTACCTTAAATCTTTTTGGGATTCTCATCTAAATATTATTATCAAGAGATCCATATATATATCTTATCTTATTGTAGTCGCATCCCCCACTGGAGAATATGTCTTCTCATAATCAATACCAAGTTTTTTGAGAAACCTTGTGCAACTAGTCTTGCTTTATATCTTATGACCATATTATTTTCATTTCTTTTCCTTACAAATACCCATTTGTATCCCACAAGTTTGACACCTTCTAGTGTTCAGACTACTGATCTAAATACCCGACGTCTTGAAAGTGGGTTTAATTCTGCCTCGATTGCTTCTTTCCACTGAAACCAATCTTTTCTTTGTCGACATTCTTCAATAGATTTTGGTTCAGAATTCTCATTTTTAGATATAATATCAAGAGCAATATTATACGCAAAAATGTTGTCAATAACTACATTAGTTTGGTTCCATCTTTTTTCTATCATGACATAGTTTATTGAAATCTCATTATTATCTTTATGTATTCCACCTCGCTCATTAGTCATGTCATGGATTTCATCATAGGTATTTACATCCCCTACCAAGTCATTAGTCTCATTATTTTTCTTTTTCGAGAATTTTTATCTTTGGAATCCACTGGTCTACTACGCTTCTGGTGTGTTTTAGACTGATTAGTGAAAACTTGTTGTGTTGGGATATCAATTTTCGATGTAACATTTGCAGCTGGTATATATGATTTAGTTACTTTCTTTGCATCTATTAATGCATGGTAACTGATTTGCTATATTTTGTAAATGAATTATCTTCTGAACTTTAAGTTCACATTGAGTTGTACGAGGATCTAATTGAGATAATGCATTCCATGTAATTTCTTTTTCCAACTTCTTAATTCCTCCCCTAATGTTGAAAAATTTGTCTCATTAAAATTACAATCAACAAATCATGTCTTCCCCTAACGTGTCGTGAATTTGAGGAGTACAACGAGAACATGAATACCAATAAAATATAATATTAAAATAAATATAATATAATAATAAAATAAATAAATATTAAAATAAATTAAGCATAATATATAAATAAACAAATAAAATAAATTAGCAAAATATAAAATAAGAAATTTCTCTAAATTCTCCACTTTGTCCAATTTTCATGGAATTTGCCCAATGTGTGTCTTCTAAAATCTACTAAATGTCACTATTTATAGACAATCGGCAAATAGGGGTGGATTACATGGACACTAATAATGTGTAAGGTTGATACATGGACAACACTTTGGGAAATGAGGTATGACACATGGTTAATGGACACTAAGCATGAACTTCTAATGAACATTTATTATCCTAATATGTATAATAATGTATAGAAAATGTGAGAAGAAAAAAGAAAAAAAAAGGATAGCAATTGCCAAATAAGGTAGGGGTGTTGGTTGTATTACAGATCACGTATTACTAGTTTTGAGTTTCTTCCAAATTTGAATTGCTTTTTATTTTTTATTTTTTATTATTTTTTTTTAAGAACAATTTCCCATTTGTTTCTTTCTCTGAAGCTCTCTCCCACTACCCACTTCCGAAAATGGATCCCCCCAATTTTTCCCTTTTGATTTCTCTCTCTTTGAAGTTCTTGATGGTTCCCATTGCAATTTTCGCTTCACCCACCTTTGAAAAGTGGGTTCCATTGTAATGGAGCTAGATGACATTGCCACCTTCGTCAATTGCGGAACTGGGCGGAGCTTCAACAAGTCTACTAACATCTGTACATTTGCTCTGTCGGCGTTTTCATGGGAGAAAACCCTTTAGAGTTCTCAGTTCCTCTTCTTTTGTTGCAGGTTAGAATCTGTGCTGGAACTATTCTCTTATTTTATCGCTTCCTCAAGCCCCTCGGCCAACCCCTCATCGTCTCATAAATTTTGGTATCTCCTATCTTCTTCTTCTTCTCCTTCTTAATTTGAAATTTCATGTTCATCTTTATCATGGGTTGTGATTATTTTTCAATTGGGAATACTTTTTACTTCTTTCTTGTTGGATTGCAAACACATATCTCATTAATCTATCGAGTAAACAAGCAAAATGCGGAAGCTAATAGAATCAATAAGTACTCTTTATACTTAATTTGGGTTAAAAGCATGCTTAAAAACAGTTTTAAGAGAAAGAGGGTTTCATATGATGTATACCTTTGAAGAATCTTTCTTATCCTTGTTGTATTCTACGAATTTGACCTTTAAATCACTTAGACTATCAAGAGGAGCTTCTCTACTATTCTCAACCTTAGATTGAATGATAGAACTCAGAATTGAGATAGATTTCAAGTGGGTGGGAGAGAGTTTGAGAGAATTTCACAAAAGTATAGAACTTTCAGAAATTCAGCATGCAGGCCCACTTTAATTCTAAAAATTGAAGTCTTTTAACCAGTTAAAACATGCAAGCACTTAGTCTTTCAGCTAATTGACACCTCAATTAGTACCTCAATTCGCACTAAGTGAGTGACTAAAGTGTCAAAATGTGGAAAACTCCACTACCAAGTTCAAATGTTGAAAATTTACACTTTCAAATTCATTTTTCAATTTGTTAAATTAATTCAATTATGAATAATTTTAAACCTTAATTCAATTTCCATAAATTGAATTAAAAAATACTTAATTTTAATTAATTAATTAATTAAATAATAATTTAATATAAAATATTAAATTAATAAAATACCCAATTTAAACACAAATCCTATTCATGTAAACAATATTTAAATTAACACTTAAATATCTTAAACTCTCAAAATACATTTAAATTACCGGGTTTTTTGAACACCCCTACTTCTCACGGTAGATATATTTCTGTCAATTTAATTTAACCATAATTAGTAAGTCAACCCTTCCCAGGTTGTTCCTTAGTTAGGTCAAAAGCTGTTTTACCCCTAAAATTACATCTTGCTCCTTAAGTCCCACTAATCCTTTAATGAACAATTGATTTATGATCCAATCACTAAACCGAGTCCTTCTCGAGCTAATGAAAGGGTGGAGCCCCTTGTTGAAAACCTGAAACCAGCACTTAAGAGAACAACTTATCTACTATCCCTAAATCGCGTAGGAGTGCATCCATCTTACACTCTCCCCAGCTATCTACCCGGTCTGACCTCTGAAATAGGAGGCTTATAGAGTCGGAGTTGTTGAGCCAACTCTCACTTATGCAAATCTAAGGATAATCTCGAATAAACAGGAGTTCATAGCTAGCTTAGGATTTATGTCGAGTTACCTAAGTCATCGATTTGAAAGTCAGTCTTAAATATTAAACAACGTTAGTAAGAGTAGAGTGACTTATTTCTTAGTCCCGGTCTTATATCACATCGTTTGTACTATCTACAAAGTAGGTCGCGTCCAATAGTGTTACCAAGTATACTATAGATCATTTTGGCTATTTACTCTACTTGAACTATGGATCTTAGTTTATTGGATTTAGTCTATGCAAGTACAATTTACCTATTCAATAATAGTTTTATTGAATAAATGTCAATAATATCTTTATTGCAAATAGAATATGTTTAACATTACAAACTACAAGTTTTAGGACATACAATCCAACAGAAGATTAACAAGACAACATTTAATATTGGGTCTTGTTCGGTTATTTTTCATATGATTCTCACTTCTATTTACTATGTTGTCTTAATGAATTCTTTTGATTCCGAAATTGGTGAATCTTTTAACTTGGTTGGTGAAGTCGAGTCTTTAATCAGCTTTCCCATGGTTGATTCCCTTCTTTCTGAGCTTCATTTAATGAACTCTAAGTTTGGGAGAATGCTTTTTCATCTTCCATGGCTTCTGGTATTTTCAGCCTTTGTGCTGTAATAATAAGACTTCTGTTGGAACCACAAATACGGGGCAGAAATGAGATCTTATCAGATCTCTGTATTTCTATAGTTTTTGCAGCTCTCATTGTTTTTGTTATTCAACCTACCATTTTGTGGGCAATAAAGTAGAATGGGGTTGTGCAACCATTGAAGGAGGGATCTGTGATTACATTGCTTTTAGGGGTTTTATTGATTGCCTTTTGCAGCCAGGCCTTTGGTTTGTATATCTATTTTGGTCCTTTTATTCTTGGGATTACAACACCTTTAGAACCTCCCATTGGTCAACGTTAGTGGAGAGGCTTGAATTTATCACCTACTGAGTTTTCATGCCTATTTTCTTTGTCAAAATAGGATTGGTTATCAATATCTATACCATTAAACTAAAAAATTTCTTAGGTTTGTCGTTCATTATCTTTGTTGGTGCATTAGGGAAGTTTTTGGGTGCCTTTTTGTTATCAATGTACTATAAACTTCCCACGAGGGACGCGATGTCCCTTGGCCTCATCTTGAATAGTCAAGGAGCTCCTGAGTGGGAACGTTTAAATGATGAGGCATGGTAAGGTAGGAACGAGCCTTTATTGTTGATCATCATTATTTAATTGCATTAGATCATTCGTCACAAACTCACTGCCATTTTGTTTCTTAACCCATGAAGGTGTTAGATATCGAACCATTTGCAGTTATGTGCATATACATGATGGTTCTGATTGCATTGATCACTCCAATAATTAGATATCTATTTGATCATTTGAGAAGGTATGCAATTTACAAGAAGGGAACAGTGACGAAATCAAGATCGGAGTCTGATCTCTGTGTATTAGTCTACATTCATGACCAAGAAGATGTTCCAAGTGCTATTAACCTACTTGAGGCCTTGAATCCGACGAGGCCAAGCCACCTCGTTGTGTACATGCTTCATCTTGTCGAACTTCTTGGCTGTGCTCATCCGTAACTCATTCACTACAAGCGTAAGAAGGTGAGGACCTCAAGGCCTTGCCCTTTTGAGCAAATCGTTAATGCCTTCAAATACTTTGAACAAAGAAACCGTGAAGTTGTTAGAATTCATCCTTTCACTGTGGTATCACCTTCTGTAGCTATGCATGATGACGTTTGTTCGCTTACGCTCAATAAAAGGACTTTCTTAATCCTTATTCCTTTCTACAAGAGATTTCATTCCAACAGTGTGATGTCATTATCCAAAGCTAAAATCAAAATGGTTAACCATCATATCCTTGACAAGGCACCTTGCTCAGTTACAATTGTTGTTGAGTGTGGAATTTTCAATGTCTCAAGGTCTATTGCTACCAACATGAATTCTTCTCAAATAGCCGTAGTCTTCATAGGTGGACCAGATGATCGTGAGGCAATGTTCATCGGTGCAAGAATGGCTCTGGACACCTCAATATCAACTTAACATTGATTCGACTATTGGAGAATGATAATATTTTGAACCATGACTTCGAAGAGAGGACGCTCAACAATGCATCAGTTGTTTCATTTCGAAAAATCACGACAAGCAACGATAGAGTGATGTACATAGAACAGGTGGTTAAGAATAACACTGGAACGGTCTCTATTTTTCATTCGATGGGGAACAATTGTGATATCATCATGGTCAAAAGACGACATAACCCATGTTCGACATTGGTTCAAGGATTGGTGCTTTCGAATGAACACACAGAACTTGGGGCAATTGGGGAGGTATTGGCCTCTTCAAATTTCATGGGCAATACCATGATCTTCGTTGTACAACAACACTCAAAAGTGATGAGTGTTGACCTAGAGAATCATCAAGAAACTGTTATTTCCATTGATAGGTATTTAGCAGAGGATAATGCAAATGATTTGTCATCCAAAGCAAATCATAGAAGTTTTGATTCTTCTCCTCACCTTCACTAAATTTATTGATTCAAAGTTGGAGAGGTTATTTTTACTCCCTCTCTTTCTTCTTTTTTCCATTCAACTTCTCATCAGTGTAAATTACCCACTCAATCTATGTTCATATGTTAACTGAACAACAGTATCTACCTGACTTCCAGTGAACTTTGGAATATTTTGCTACATATATATATATATATTCTTTTGTTAATATACTAATAATCGTATTTTTTTTTAGAGCAAAGTATGACTTTAGTATTTCAGGTTAGAAGTTGGTGTTTGGTTGTTCATTCTGGTGTTTTGGTACATAATCCGTTTCTAAAATGGTTTCAAATGGTCGATGAGCTTAAACTTATAAGTAAATTAGCATAATAAATAAATAAAAATTTTACAAAATTGATTGATTGAGAACCAGATGATTTGACAAATATATTAGGGCTAGTTGTAAAATGGACCAAATAAGTTCTTGATATTAGACTTGAAGTCCAAAATTTTTAGTTTTGCAACCAAAGCAAAAAACAACTACAGTCCACGATTTAAAATAGAAAATGTAAAAAATGTACGGATACACCTGATACATCTAATAACTTGATACACACTTGATATACACTTGATACACAATTTATATACAAATGTATTTGATGTACCTAATACATTTGATATCCCTTGATACACTACTAATGTACACTTGATACACTTGAATTAAAATGATACGCTTAGAATTTAAGAAAAATACTTGAACTTCTTCTTCTTTGAAAGCTTCTTCTTCTTCGAAAGCAGCAGGCCCTCTCCTCTCCCCTCCTCCAACATCTCTCCTTAAACAACCAGCACTGGTCCACATAATTTGTCGTCGGCCACCGCTCCACCTCCCCCTCGCTTACCTCCATTGACTGCCATACGTCCGGTCACCAATCGCCAGTTGTTGATCGTCGATTTTCTCTTTCTCTCTCTATCTTTCTTTCTCTCGATATCTCTCTTTCACCAACTCTACATCATTTGTTGTTGACTATCACTCTGTCGATCACCACATGTCTGACCATCGATCATCGGCTGTCACTTTTCTCTCTCTATTAATTAATTATTTAGGGATTTATGTAATAACAAATAATTAGAAATTCATAATTGTTAAACCAAGAAATTATTTAGGGATTGCATATTTTCCATATTTGCAAAGTTTGAAAAGTGAAAGTCATAATTGTTAAACCCTAAACTTAATTTGCTACCCAATACAATTTTTCAATATATTTATCTTAGGTTAAATTATAAATTTAATCCTAAATTTTTTGTCTATTTGGTTTTTTTAATTTTTAAAGTGTTTAATAGTACCCGAACTTTCAATTTTGTGCTTAATAAGTCATTGGACTTTATGAATGTCTAGTAAATCTTTGACATATTTAAAGTTTTGCCAGATGAATGATTTATTTAGATATAAATTTGAATATTGTGTGTAATAAAAATTCTAAACTTTCAATTTTTTTTCTGTGTGATTAAACCTATGAATTTTAGGAAATATCAAATATACATATAGGAATATGTATATGTATATGTATATGCATATGAAAAAAATATCTTTTTGGTCCATAGGTTTTGGGTCTAATTTATATTTAGTTTCTAGATTTCAAAATGTTACACATTTAGTCCTTAGTTTTTTTTTTTTTTTTTTTTTTTCTCTTTTAATTGTGGTTTCGGTCTAGTCTTTAAGTTCTAAAATGTTACAATTTATCTTTGACATTTGAGTTTTGTTTCAATTTTGGTTCATTTTTAACTTCGATTTTTGATTAAATACTCACTTTCAATCATTGAGGTTAATATCTATATATTAATTTAAATAATTATGAAGTGAAATTTTAAATTTAATTTTAAAAGTGATGAAAAATAGTGAAACTTAATTAATTACAATTCCTTGTCTAATTATAGACGAGAAATGAGTATTTAGTAGAAAATTGAGGTTGTCAATCTTGAAATCTAGGGACCAAATTGAAATGCAACTCAAATGTTAAGAGTAAAATTGTAAAATTATGAAACTTAAGCACTAAATTACAAACAAACTCAAAATTTAAGGACTAAATATATAATATTTTGAAACCTAGGGACCAAATAGAAATTAGGTCAATGAGCACAAGTTTTTGTAAATGTAATTTTAAATATGTTTACTACACTATTCAAATCATATAATATCAATTATTAAGCTACAACAAACTATTAGGGTATGGCATCGATGAGAAACTAGAAAAAAACAACTTTATATTATACGTAAGTTTAAATAAAAAAGATAATTAAATTATGGAAACAAGTATGCTAAGGGAAAGAGAAACTTCGAATATGCAATTAAGTTTCTTCCCCTAAAATTAAGTTAAATTTATTTATATGTAATTAGTTTTTTTAAAAAATAATTTATCAACAATTTAAAATTTTTTGTGGACAAATTGCAAAAACGTCCATTAAAGTAGTAGTTATAATTATACTCTCAAATTTTCAATTGTAAAATTGAGCTCTCAAATTTATACCAATGGTAAAATTGAACCGTCAAACTTACATAATTGTGGAAATTATAACAACCACATAAGTTTGATGATTAAATTTTTATCATTTGAGGCCTAATTTCTAGCCTCCTCTTCTTTCCAACTTTAGAGAATTAGTCCATTTTTATCTTTATTAGACAAAAATAGACCATTTTTTCGCTGTCCTGAAGTCCAAATTCTTTCTTTTGCTCCATTCCTAAAAATCACCGGCAAATAACATCAAATCTTATAATATCAAATAAAAATAACTCTAAAAAGGCAAATAAAACAGTTTTCAAGTGCTTTTCATTTACAAAGAAAGATGAGTTCCCCATCCCCTAGTAGGTAAGTGTTTCTTTTTGTTTTCTGGATTCTTTGGAGTTTATCAAATTCTTGCAGAGAAGGTGAAAAAGAAAATTACCTTTACGTGCCCTTTTGGAAGATTTGCAAACTGGAGGATGCTCTTTTGGTCTGTGCAATGCACCAGATTTAATAATAATGCTATTATTATTAAATTATGAGTTTAATAATAACAAAAAGATTTTTTGAACAAGAAATGCTGTGCTTTTATTTAATAATAATATATGAGTATGAGTTTTGTTCAAAACAAAAGGAAAAGTCATCTGATTTGAAATCAAGGTAACCATTGATATGATGATGAGAAGTTACTGATTTATGCTCTTGATTCCCCTCTTCTTGCTTCAGCTGTACCTTGCAATACCAGTGAACAAATTGCTGTAGGTGAGGAATTCTTCCTACTCCTAAACATACTTTAAATTTATCATCTATTGTTGATGTACCAACCATGTCTGCCAATTATTACCTTTTAAACTATTAGTTGTAATTTAGCTAATTTTCTATCACTAGTGATTGAGTATTAAACTTAGATGTGAGATCCATAAGAAAATGTGTCTAACTCAAACTCTTGGATGTAGCATTCAGTGAGTGTTTGAATCTTCATGGGTTAGAATGAAGAAAAGAAGGCATTTGAAGATCAGTTTTATATTGGCTATGCAATTTGGAACTCTCCCATAGACATTCCAAGTAAATGATCAGTTTTATATTCCATCGCACCATCCAATAGAATTCCATTTCATAAGTATTTATTTTTTTATTTCTAGTTTTTGAAAATAGATTTATTACAACGATGGATTGTCATATTTGTTTTATAAATGAGAAAATTTTGAGAACTATGACCCTCTTTATTAACCATTTATTTGTAGTTTTGAAAAATTAAAAAAGTTGTAGGTTTAAAAGCTTTTTTGTTTTTTCTTTTTTAAATTTTGTTAATAATTCAATCAAGAAAGAAGCAAATCATTGTAAGAAATTAAGAGGAAATACACTCAATCTAAAAAAACAAAAACCAAATCGTCACTAAATGAGGCCTATATATTTAGTTTCGAAACACTATTTAATTTTTTTTGGGAATATTATCCTTTTGGTCCTCAAGTTTTGAAAAATATGTGTGTTTAGTCTGTGAATTTTAGAAATATACCTTTTTAGTTCCCAGTTTTATAAGAATAGATCCATTTGGTTCTTACTTTTCAAAATCTATCTTTTTAGTCTATGAGTTTAAAAATAGGTTTAAAAAAAATTCCTCAAATAATTTTATACTATTATTTTGAATAATTATATTACTTTTTAAATTAGAAGAATAATCTTTAAAAAAAACTATTTTTTTTTCTAATTTTAAATATCATATAATTATTTGTAAAAAATAAAAAAAAAATATTTCAAGGACCTTTTAAACTAATTTTTATAAATTTGAAGATTAAAAAGTTACATTTTGAAAAATCAAGGACCAATAAACCTATTTTTATAATTTGGAGACTAAAAAGGTTCATTTTTAAAACTCAATGACCAAATATACATATTTTTCAAACCTTCAAAACTAAAAAGGTAATTTTTCCTAATTTTATTTTTCTAGTGCTTGACTAAGAATTCAAATCTTTTATTTAACAACATATATTTATTTTTAAAATAAAAACTAAATACAAAATCATCATCAAAAATGTTTATTATTCCCTCAATAAGTAAAAACAAATGCTCTTAGGCTACCATCACAAATCAACATTCAATCTCAAAGATAAAGTTCGACACACCTGGATTTATAAACCTTATTGAATTAATCAAAGCACTTTTCAAAAGTATTGAAAACAAAAAGACAATAGTTTGCAACATATAATAACAATTTCAACCATTTTTTTTAATCATACAAAATATACTTTCATAAGCAAATATTTTGAAACATACTCTAAAATAATGTTTAGGCTAGTTTGACAAATGTTGTCATCTTTTTGCTTTTGTTTCTACGATGTATGAATTTTTTTATAACCAATTTTCTTACTATAGGTTTTTAAATATTTGAATCATCAATCAAATTCTATATCTAATATGTCCATAATTTTTTAAAATATTTGATATATCTTTAAATTCTTAAGTTTGGATGTAATTAATCCCATATATTTTCAAAATTTTTAAAATTAGTATATTTATTAGACACAAAATTGAAAGTTTATGGAACATACATCTTTTGAAATTTAGAGACGTGTAGATACTTTTAAAGTTCGAGTATCTATTGTTGGGAATGACTACACTTATCAAGGCCCAAGACCAATAAGATAGTCACATGGTGAACTCCACGTTCTCTTATCCCGTATTGGAGAGTTAAGGAGTGACTAAAGGGTATAAATAGGAGAGCACCACTAGTCATTTATAAAAGTGAGTAGAGGGATAGTAGAGGCCTTTTCTCTCATACTTTAACCATTGTTTTACCTATTTGACTAGATGGGTTGGTGGATGGGCTTAGGCAATTGCATTTGTCGAGAAATTAAGAAATAGTTATATATATATATTTGTTTTATTTTCTTTTTAAACACTTGAACCGTGGAAAACTTAATTCTTTTAAAATAAAAAACGTTAGGTTTTAATTGGGTCATTATTTCTAGATCTAGAATTTATTTTTTAGCAATGTTCTTTCTTCATCTTCTTCTGTCTTTTGAAAAACTAGTAGTCAAGATCCGAAAATAACCCACTCTTTATCTACTTTTTTTATCTTGATTTTGAGCAGCTCTTTTCTCTCTTCTGATTCCAACCCTCCGTTCGATGATTGCACCTCTGAAGGGGGAAGTTGTATTAACATTGGAGAGCAACTAGAAAGAATGATTTGTACCACGATCATGTCGAATTTGCTTTTAAGGCAATGGTTTCCACGACACAACAAATAGCCTCCGGAAAACAAATCATTCTTCTATGAAAACAAAAGTTTTTGGACTAAACTTGTAATTTAATATTATTAATCTATATATATTAGTATATATATAATTGATCCAAATATATATATGTATACATACATACATATATATACACACTAATGTTCTAATGAAAATATAAATTTAGATGAGTTGTTTTATTGCCAGGTATAGTAAAAGGGAAATGTTGATAAAAAATATGGTAAAACTATTTAAGGAGAAGAAAGGAATAGGGAAATAGGTGGAGGTGTTTGGGTTTAGGCCAGATCAAAATTGAAGTTGAATTTCTTCTAAATTTGTTTGTTGTTCATGTTCTTCATTCACGTTAAAATCTTTCTATCAACTTTAAAAAATGGCTTTCATATCCACCATCCCTCTCTTTTTCATTTTCACTATCAATAATATAAGGCTATCAAGAAGAATGACATATTTTAACCTTTCATTTATAAAAATAGCAAATCAACATTTCATTTGTAAAAATAAACAAACGAATAAAAAATAAAAAAAGATAAATGAATTTCTAAAAGTTTAAACTACCCACAGTCATACAATTAAGATTACAATTGACTTCTAAAGAATTTGTAATTATACTGTAATTAAAACAAATATCTAAAGACTATCGGTTTGATCATGCTTTGAGCACTACACCGACCTCTTCTCCAACCAAGATGCCGCCATTTTCCTCCCTAAAATCGGCTTCTCCAACTAAGTTAAAAAAAAACAAAATTATTTGAGTGGTGGAGCTTTTTATCGAAGAGAGAGAATAAACTATAGACACTAATACTCAATCTTCTATTGATTTTTTTCCAACCTTGTCTTGGCATAGATTACAATACCATTATATATAGTCTCACAAAGTGTCTCCCTAAATTCCTTCAATACATCACTAATAAAAGCAAATGAAATAGATTACAATAATTAAGACATAATTTCAAAAGTTGCAGTAATTCTTGATCATTCGTTACTCAAACTATTGCCATAACTTTCCATAGAAAACACCAAACGACTTGAGACTCGAACCATTAGAGAGTACACATCCGGGGCATCAAAATCCATAGGACATACATTTAATTTGGACATTGTTTGACCTTCCAAATGCCTACTAAAAATTGCCCAAAAATTTGACAATTTGAGTTTAATGCTCAACAAATTCATCTCTTAAACTCAAATCTTTCAAGTCCTTCATTCTGATAATCTTTTTCAAAATTTCAAACAAAGCTGTTGGTAGAGGCTTTGTAAAAATATCAGCTACTTGGTCATGACTTGAAACGTGAATTATTTTCATTTCTCCATTCTTTACACGTTCTCTAATAAAATGAAACCGGGTGTCAATGTGCTTATTCCTTTCATGATGGACCGGATTCTTTGTCAACTCAATATCTGATTTATTGTCAACTCGTATTTTGGTTGTCTCATGCTGTTGTAGATTTAATTCACACAATAAGTTTCTTAGCCAAATTGTGTGACACACACACCAAGAAGCTGCCACATATTCTGCCTCACATGTTGACAAAGTTACGATCGGCTGCTTTTTTGAGAGCCGTGTGAATTGTTGTGTTCCCCATGTAGAACAAATATCCTCCAATGCTTTTTCTATCATCTATATCTCCGCACCAATCATTGTCAGAGTATCCTATCAACTTGTATTTACTTGTCCTTGTGTAGAGAAGCCTGAGTGACTCCGTCCCTCGAATGTATCAAAGAATTCGTTTAATGGCCTTGAGGTGCAAGAGCCTTGGATCCTCCATGTATCGACTCACTACACCAACACTATATGCAATATCCGGTCTTGTGCATGTGAGATATCGTAGACTCCCTCCCAAACTATGGTATTCACGTGCATTTACTTAATCTCCTCCCTCAAATCTAGAGAGTTTTGTGTCAAGCTCCATTAGTGTTCTACAAGCTTGCATTCTTCTATCTTATTTCTCAACAACACGACCTTCATATATGCTTCCCGTGAAACAAAAATTCCAAAGTTTTCTTGTCTAATTTCAAGACCAAGAAAGTATTTCATCAATCCTAAGTCCTCATTTCAAACTCATACG
The DNA here is from genome assembly GCF_027475165.1 of Benincasa hispida. Taxonomy (NCBI): domain Eukaryota; kingdom Viridiplantae; phylum Streptophyta; class Magnoliopsida; order Cucurbitales; family Cucurbitaceae; genus Benincasa; species Benincasa hispida. The sequence continues at coordinate 51,614,044 of NC_143478.1, read as the reverse complement.
TTATTGCATCTTTAAAATCCACAATCAAGTTCTCATTGTTCCCCATGAAAATAAGATCATCAACATAAAGGGCAACGGTAAGCAGATTACCTTCTCTTTTCTTTACGTATAATGCATACTTATATGAGCATTGTATGGACTTGTTCTTCTTGAAGTAAGTCTTAATTAGAGTGTTCCATGCTCGAGGTGCTTGCTTTAACCCATAGATTGCCTTCTTTAGTTTCAATACTTTATTTTCCTTTCCAGATTTCATTTATCCAAGGGGTTGTTCTACATAGACTTCTTCTTCAAGAACTCCATTTAAAAATGTTGATTTTACATCCATTTGATAGATAATCCACTTGAATTGTGCAGCTAGATATAAAAGAAGTCGAATTGTATCCATTCTTGCAACTGGAGCAAAAACTTTGCCATAATTGATTCATGCTTTTTGTCTGTAACCTTTTGCAACTAGACGCACCTTGTACCTTTCAATCTCACCTTGGGCATTCATCTTCTTCTTGTATACCCATTTTACACCAATGAGTCTATATCCATTAGGCAATTCCACCAAATCCCAAGTTTTGTTTGTTTCGATTGCTTCTATCTCTTCATCCATTGCGGCTTTCCACTTCTTGTCTCTTATAGCTTCTTCACAAGCAATGTTCTTCGAGTTTGCTAATAAGCAAACTAGGTGTACTTCATCAGTTGAGTTGTATAGATCTTGTAGACTCCGCATCCTAGATCTTCGATAATGATACATCATTCCTTGATTGATTCCGTCAAGGTGGGTTTAAGAACCTCAAGATAGATTGATTAATACCAACACCGTCCATATGCTTGGCCTATCTTTTTACAATGACTCGATAGAAATCACTTTGGAAATAAGAGACTTCATGATTGAACTATTGGTTGATGGTCGATTAAGTCGAGCCTTTCATCTATGCATGGCGGATTTGATCGATTAAGTCAAGCCTCCAAAGTAGACTTGTCATTGATTGAGAACAAAAAAATAAAATCAATAAAAAAAAGATAAAAATTGAAAAAGATTTGTTCTAAGCAACATAAACTTTAATAAATTGGAAGTCATGATAGTGGTTATTTTAGTCCCACTTACCATTGAACAAAACTCTTAATTGTTGAACAACCATTACAAGAAAGTGTTCAAAACAAAGGATGAAGAAACTTAGTGATACATGTTGTGTTCTAATATTTTATGTTTGAAACAAAATGATAATAAATATAATAGTTCAAAATAATTTTAAACCTGTGAATCTTAATTGAGATTAATAGAAGGTATAGTAAAAAATAACAAATTTCAGTTAGGATAATTAATATAATATGATATCTTAAATTTCAAAACAAAATTTGAAAACTAGTTGATGTACAAGATTCGAAAATTCAAAACAACCATTACATCTGATTCGAAAATTCAAAACTATTAAATCGTGAGAATTCTGACAAATTATCCGCTTGAAGTGATGATCTTGGTTGACGTTGAAAGTGATATATAGTTGAGTAATTAATTACAGTTTCATTAATAAAGATGTCAAATTAATTACACTGCAATTACAAGGGACAATGAGAATATTTTAGGATTTCAGAAAGTTAGACTCATGTAACATTCATGCATTTTGTTATAATTTAAAAGATCCAATCTTTTGTTATTTTTTCAAATGATAGTGTAATTACTGCTATATATTTGATTATTCCATAATATAATATACTTTGCTCTCAGGATGGATTCCATTGTAATAAAACTAGAGGATATTGCTGCTTACATCAATGCTGAAATTTGTCAAACCTCCAACAAATTCACCACAAGAATTACATTTCCCAACCAGATTCATTCCAATAACGACATTTTCGCCAGAGCAAACCCTTTAAACTTCTTAGTTCCTCTTCTTAACAAAATAAAACATTTTGATTCCTAAAGTAGAAAATAGTTTTAAATGGTTCCATAGTTAAGTTGACTGTTAGTTGAATAACGTAGGACAAGATTAGACTAATGATTTCAGTTTGAAACGAAGTGTCTTTTTTTTGATTAATTTAAAACTACTTTTATCTTATAAGCATTTTTCTTTCTATTATGTAGCTTTTCTCCATTTTTCTATTGCCACATCAACAAAGTGATGTCATTTTCATGTTAATGGAGAGATCATTATTTATAATTCTTTTCCTAACCTTGATTAAAATATTCTTTTTAGAACTTCGGGGACTAAACAATAACCTCAAACCTTTAAGTGTTAGAAGAAGCATATTTTACCTTAAGTTTTACAATAAATTTAGATGTTTTGTTATTTTGTTACTGAATAGATATCTTTAAAGAAAGAAAAGAAAAGAAATAGCCAAATTGGTGAGGGTGTATGGTTAATGGTTATGAAAGCCAGATAAGAATTCAAGTTGAATTTCTTCCAAATTTGAACTGGCTGTTTTTTTTTCTTTTCAAAATATTGTTCTTCATGGGGTTGCCGCTTTTCCCATTAAGCATCTTAAAAAATGGCTTCCATTACATAATTCTTCCATACCCATCTTCCCTTTTGATCTCTTGAAGCGATTTTCAATCACAATAGCTTTCTCTGAAAATGAGTTCGATTGTGTTGGAACCAAACGAAATTGCTGCCTACATCGATGGTGGAATTGGCCATGATCCCACTAAGAACTTCACCACAATTTGTACATTTGCGAATCATATTCATTACACCAGCATTTTCACTGGAGCAGACCCTTTGGAGTTCTCAATTCCTCTTCTTTTCTTGCAGCTTGGAATTTGTTCGGGAACTATCATCTTGTTTTCTCAGCTTCTTAAGCCCCTCGGCCAACCCCTCATTGTCTCTCAAATTTTGGTATTTTTTTCTATTTTGCCCTTGATTTGGTTAATCGTTGAAAATAAGCACAAAATGTATTCTTATTAGTTGTGACTGTTGTTTTTACCAGGGCGGTTTAGTTCTAGGTTCTTCTGGTCTAAGCCACATGGAGAAATTTAAAGAGAAGATTTTTCCTCTGAGAGGATTCATTTGTCTTGATGTGGTTTCTGCGCTTGGGTATATTTTTTACTACTTTCTGATTGGTGTGCAAACAGATATCTCGATTATAAAGAAAATTGACATGAAAGCATTTGGTATTGGGTCTTGTTCTACCATTTTGGCTATGATTCTCGTCACCATTTACTCCATGTCCTTGGCTAGTATTGTTGAAATAAAAAAACTCCAATACATTTTTGAGCTTGGTAGATTAGAGACATTTATCAACTTTCCCATGGTTGCTTCCCTTGTTTACGAGCTTCATTTGATAAACTCTGAGTTTGGGAGAATTTCGTTGTCAACATCCATGGCTTCTACACTTCTCAGCACATGTCTTACATTGCTAGGAAATATATTGTCTCCACATGGTGAGACCAGACATCAGGTCTTATTAGAAATTTTTTCGATGGTGGTGCTTATACTTGTCATCATTTTTTCTATTCGACTTGCCACACTATGGATGGTAAAGAGGAATTCCATCGGACAACCACTGAAGGAATGTTTTGTGACTACATTGCTTTTAGGGGCGTTGGCGGTTGCCTTCTGCTGTCAGGCCTTTGGTTTGCGAATCTATTTTGCTTCTTTTTTTCTTGGATTTATAATACCTTCAGGGCCTCCTATTGGATCAACATTGGTGGACAGACTTGATTTCATCACCTCTTGGATTTTCATGCCTGTATTCTTTGCTAGAATAGGCCTTGCTGTCAATATCTACACTACTAAACTCATTAATTTCTTATGCACAGCATTCATTGTATTTGTTTGTGCATTGGGGAAGTTTTTAGGTGCCTTTACCATCTCAATGTACTATAAGCTTCCAATGAGAGATGCCATATCGCTTGGCCTCATCTTGAATAGTCAAGGAGCTTTCGAGCTTATTACATTTAAAAAAAAGGCAAGAGAGAAGGTAGAAACATGTTTTTCTTATACCATCACTATCTTATTGTGTCTTATCATTTCTAAAAAGAAAAACACAACAGTTTTTCTCTAAATTCATGTAGGTGATAAATGAAGACGCATTTGTAGTTGCTTGCATATGCATGCTGGTTATTGTTGCAATCATCACTCCGATTGTAAGATATCTACTTCATCCTTCAAGAAGATATATAGTTCACAAGAGAAGAACAGTGATGCACTCAAAACCAGAGTTTGATCTTTGTGTATTAGTTTGCATTCATGACCAAGAAGATGTTCCAAGTGCCATCAACCTACTCGATGCATTGAATCCAACGAGACGAAGCCACCTTGTTGTGTACATGCTTCATCTTGTCGAGCTTCTTGGTCGTGCTCAACCGAAACTCATACACCACAAACTTACGAAAGTTAGGACTTCAAAGTCATGCTCTTCCGAGCCCATTGTTAATGCCTTCAAATACTTTGGAGATAGGAACAGTGAAATTGTTGTAATTAATCCCTTCACTGCGATATCACCTTCTGCAACTATGCATGATGATGTTTGTTCGCTTGCATTGGACAAAATGACTTCCTTAATTATTGTTCCTTTTCACAAGAGATTTCATTCCAATGGTAAGATGTCATCGTCCAAATATAAAATAAAAATGGTTAACCATAATATCCTTAACAATGCACCATGCTCCGTCGTCCTTGTTGTTGAACGTGGATTTTTAAAGGTCTCAAAGTCTATTGAAAGCAATTTGTACTCTTTTCAAGTAGCTGTAGTCTTCATAGGTGGACCAGACGACCGTGAGGCAATGTTCATTGGGGCAAGAATGGCTGGGCATACCAATATAAACTTGACAATGATTCGACTGTTGGAGAGTGAGAATGTCCCAAGCGATGACGTTAAAGAAAGGATGCTCGACGATGAGGCAGTGGTTGAGTTTCGAAAAATTATAGCAGGCAACTATAGAGTGAGGTACATAGAAGAGGTGGTGAAGGATGGCACTGGAACAATCTGTATACTACGTTCAATGGGGAGTAATTTTGATCTCGTAATGGTCGGAAGACAACATAGCCCACGTTCGGCGTTGGTTCAAGGCTTGGTGCTCTGGAATGAACACACTGAACTTGGGGCAATCGGAGAGGTATTGGCCTCTTCAGATTTCATGGGCAATGCCATGGTCTTGGTTGTACAACAACACACAAGAGTGGCGAATGAAGGCCAAGAGAATTCTCAAAAAACTATTTTCATGGATAGTAATGAGTAGAAGATTATGCAGAAGAGGTGGCAATCCAAAGCAAGATATAAGAGTTGCGATTCCCCACCCCTCATTTACTAACATTTTTTTTTAAAAAAATTTCAAGTTAGAGAGATTAATTTTGATCCCTCTTTTTCTCTTTCTTGTCTTTTTCTTTCAGCTTCTCAAAAGAGCGTAAATTCTCCACTCATTCTATATCCACATGTTAAGAACATTATCTTTATTCTTTTGTTGTTCAATCTGACTTTCAGTGATGAGCTTTGAATAATTTTGTATTTTTGTTCTTTATTTTTTATTTTTTCTGTACAATTAAGGTCGATGGCATAAATAACAATCAAATTTAAAATAATAACATATGTAGCACAATCATAAAACAATTGCATATAAAGCACAAAAATGGGCTCATATACTATAAAAGACTAGAAAGCTCAATGATTTTCGGTCAGCCACCAAATGAAAATCCAAAATTCCCAATTTTCTCGCACTACTTCTTCCCATTTTTCTCAAATTAAAATCTATCACTGATAGCAGCTATCAGTGATAACTATTAATAACTGTTCTTAGTAGTCATCATTGATAGCTGCTATCAGTCGCTATCACTAATAGATTTTCATAAATTGGAATCAATCTTAAAGTATTAACACTTAAGACTATTAGTAGCTATCAATTACTTCTATAACTCAACTTTGAAAAAAAACCAAGAAGCTATTTAATGGTTATCACTTAAAAGCTATTACTTGCTATCATGATGGACTTCTATTAATACTATCAACTTTAATTAGCTATTAATGGTCATCAACTAAGTTGATGAGATTTAAACAACAATCTCCACATATACTTCATCTTGTATTGGTTTCTATGTTTATGATGATGATTGACTATGAATCTTCGATTATCAATGGTTATCAATGACTATTAACAACAGACTTTCTATTAGTGATTATCAACTTTGAAACGAAACTATCAATTTTGAAAGATTAACACTTAAAGCTATAATATATAGAAGTCTATAAGGGACTATCATTAATATCTATCTAAGTCATATTATCAATATCACTAATATCTGCCTAAGTTATATCTTCGATATCATCAATATATGAATATCACCCAAGTTCTATCACTGATTTCACTCGTATCATGGTTATCAGTGATAACTTCTATCTCTGATAACATGCTATTAGTGATAACTTCCATCATTCCTTTTGTACCATCAAATAACTGAAGGAATTGAATCCCACAGTGGAAGCGAGTTACTTTACTTCGATTTTATTAAACTACAACACAAAAAATGAGAAATGTATATCAATATGTAGTAAGTTAAGCATGAAATTAGACGGAAGAAGAAACTTACCTTCGAAGAACACTTTTTCAAATCTTCTAAAGGTCTTCACTTTTCTCTAAAACCAATCTCTCACGTAAATGGATGCCTCCAAAATGTCTTCTCTGCTATTCTTTTGACAAGGATCGGTTTGTGGAAACCTCCTTATGAAAAAGAAAAAGGGGATTTTGTGCTATGAAGAAGAATTTTACAGAGAAAACTTTTTTCTCTATTGAAACTTGAGAGAGAGAGATAAATTTGATGCATTAGTTTTTCTTTACAAAAAATAACATTTTTAAGAGAAAAACTTCCCACATTCTTTCAATAAATGAAACCACCCACTTCCATTTAATTAAATTGAACAATTTTAATTAAATTACTTAATTATTAATTATAATAATTAATAATTAACTTAAATTAATAAAATAATCAATTAATTTAAAAAAATTAAATATCTAATATTTAATTAAATATTTGAATTTTATTAAAAAATATATCTCTTTCTCTTATAGCCTATAGTTTTTAATATGAATCTTATTCATATTAACTTATAACCTATAGTTTTATTATGAATCTAATTCATATTAGTTTAAGATGAATCTCATTCATATTAGTTATTATTTGAGTCTTATTCAAATACAATAAATCTCCTTTTATTACATATAGTTTAATTTTGAGTCTTATTTAAAATTAACTTTATCTTATAATTATCTATATACATTTTATTAGTTGTATCATATACAATTAATATTATTCACTTAATAAATTTGAACAATTCAAAATTTTTCTTTCACAACTATTGATCATTGTTTACCCGTTGTGAGCTAGCAGTGGCCTAATGGACCTACAGATTTATAAGCTCCAATGTTCCGAGGTTAACTAATTAAATTCTTTAATTAAATTAACCAACATTCATTATGTAACTCCCAAACTCTCATAGGACTCCTTTGGTTGAGAAAAGAACTTAGACTTGAAGCCTTGAAAGGGAAAAGTTTGGTTAAGTACCTAAACTATGCTTTGGAAAAAGTAAAAGTACTTAGGAAAATTTCTAAGTATGAGAGGCATAGTAGTTTGAAGTCAGAATTTTGGCTAACTACGTAAACTATGCTATGAACTCATAGCATAGTAGGAAATTTGGCTAAGTGGTCAAACTATGCTATGAACTCGCAGTATGCTCTGAACTTGAAGAAATTTCAAGGCATGAGTTGGCCTAAGTAAGTAAGGAGTTGGCTAAGTGTTGAAAAGGAACTCAACTCATAGCATAGTTGAGTATGAAACTCATAGCATAGTTGAGTAGGAAAAGTCATAGCATAGTTGGGTAAGAAAATCATAGCATAACTAAGGGAGTTTAATCCATAGCATAAACTCGTAGAATAGTTAAATAAGTTCAAAATTTTGCTAGAGTTGAACGCATGAGGGATTAGTTGGGTGCATAGAAGACCTCTAAGTAAGCCTAGTTGAACAACTTGGACACATGAAGAAGCTATCTTGGACATACGGAAGACATCTTGGAAACCATGCTGCGAACATAAGAAATTATGCTATGAGAATAAGGTACCATGCTATGAAAATAAGAAACTATGTTATGAACATGAGGAACTATGCTATGAACTTTTAGGAACTCCAAGTTGAAAGTGAAGAATTGACTAAGTACCAAAAATATGAGGAGTAGGGGATTAACCTTGGATAAGACATTTCATGTGGAACATATTATGGGAGGAGAAGGAAGACCCGAATGCATACTAGGGCAAGATTGGACATGTTGGGCGCATACTAGGGGGACTTGGACACATAGAAGAGTTGTCTTAGGATGTTTAGGGTTAAATGAACACGTAAGGAAAGAATTTGTTAAGTGTTGGAAAACCATGCATTGAACCATGCACAACCAAGTAGAAGAACTAGGGTTGGACGCATAGTCCTTGGAAGATGGATGAATAGGAAAACCTATGTTGAGAATTTGGCTAAGTGTCAGACAACATATGACATAACAAGTGATGAAACCCTAGGGACTTAAGGGTTGGGTGCATAGATGGCCATGTGGATGCATAGAAGGACTTTGTGGACTCTATTTTGGGTCTATAAAGAACAAGATGGGAGCATGAGACAATCCCTTGGGAAATAGTTACATCAAGAAAACCTAATTTGGCATAGTTGGATGCATAACCATGCTATGAACTCAAGGAAGAAAATTATGCTCTGAAAGGGAGATAAGTTGGTAGCATAGATAGGGAACCATGTGTCCAAACCTAGTGGACTTGAGTTTCTTAGGCATTAAGGATCAAGTTGATAGCATGGTGAGATATGTGGCATAACTGGAGATCTTGACTAAGTTCAAGAAAGTGGACCATGCATCCAACTGTCTTGAGGAATGCAACCATGCGGCCAACTGATTTGGAAAGACAACCATGTGCTCAATTGGTGTTAAGAAAGACTACCATGCGCCCAACTGTTGTTTGGTGGTGTCGAAAGGCCTAGTTTTATGTCTGTTGGAGTTGGTGAGCTATGTTTAGGGCCAAGAAGGTATTCTAAGGTTACTTTAGCCCTAAACATAGGATTCTAGGCTAAAAGTAATCTAATGTAGGTCTAGGATCCAAGGAAGAACCAGGAAAACAGGAAGTTTGAAAAGGGGGAAACACCTATTGGTGAACTATGAGTGATTTACTTTCAATGTTTTTATGAATCTATATACGTATATGGTATTATATATATGTGTATGGTTTTGAAAAACTTGGCATGATCGGAAAATATGTTTCATTGTGATTTTCTGATACTTTGACTGTTTTCTAGAATTGTGTGGATGCATTTCTTTGATTGAAAACTAGAACTGTACCCGAGGAAATTTGTTAACATATCTCGTGGATATCTGGCTGGGATTGTCAGCGTACCGAGTATGTCTAGCGGGATATTGTCGACATGTGCACATTCGACAGGTTATATTAGGTACTAGAACTGTTTCCTTGTATTTATGGTTGGTTGAAATAATGCAGTTATGAAGAAACATATGATCATGCCAACATCTTCTCAATTACTAGATTGGGGTGAATCATATTTTAATGTGATCTTATGATTGATTGTCTATGCAAATTTTTTCCAAATGTTTTGTCCCTACCCCCAGGTGGCAAAGAGTGGAGTTCCAAGGTGCTATTGAGGTCAAAGTTTGCCACAGTACAGTCACTCTTCCGGAATTAAGTTTGTTATTATTAGTTCTATAACCTAGGAGTTAGAGTTATCTAAAGTTAGTGCTAGTGTAAACATTATACTATTTGTAATAAAATGAGTGAAGCCAAGAGTTGTGTTATAGTTCCTTGGTTGAGAGGTTTGTAAGCAAAATAGGTTAGAGCGCATAGTAGGTATCATTAAAGGGTGGTATCTGTCGTCCTCACACATCTTTCTAGGTGAAAGAGGTAAGCTCGGAAGGGGGTGTGACACATTAACTACGGGTCACTCTACTAAAGAACTATAGCTGCACTCTTTGCACTTAGAAGATGTTGTATCCATGGATTTAACCATTACTAGTAAGTCGATCCTTCACAAGCAGTTCGTAATGAAAGTTAGGTCAAATTACCGTTTTACCCCTATAATTACCTCTAACTCTTTAAGTACCATTGAATATTGATCCCTACAATGAACAATTTGTTTATGGTCTTACCATAAACCAAGTCCTTCCTTGGCCAGTGAGAGGGCAAGTATCCTTTGTTCAAGAACCAGAATCAACACCTAGGAGAATTACTCCTCTACTTACCCTAAAGGCGGGAAGGAGTGAATTCCATCTAGTGTAACTATGTTCTTAGCTCCTTACTCGAACAAATCCCCAAAATGATAGACATTGAATTAGTGTCTCGTGCCACTCTCATCCATACAAATCAAAGGACTACCCTCATAGACAGAGTCCATAACTCACTCAGGATTGAGATCGAGTTACATGATTATCCTATGAAATATTAATCTCTTCAATTAACAGCATTACAATGAGAGATTGAGTATTTTTTGGTCCGGTCTTATGCAAACTCATTGTATAGGATACCCCCACTCATATGTCTTTACATGAACGATTTAGATCATATCGTTTGTAACATTTTACATCTGTAACAATTATAACATTTGTAACAATTAGAATGTGAGTCCTATCCATAGTGTTACCAAGATAAGGCACCCAAATATTACCATTTGGTTTGACGAATGCCCCTGCAGTAATCATGGATCTTATGAACAAGATATTTCATCCCTATTTGGACCAATTTGTAATAATCTTTATCGATGACATTTTGGTGTATTCAGGTAGTAGGGATGAACATGTGGAACATCTTAGGTTTGTGCTTCAGACGTTAAGAGAAAAGAAGTTGTATGCTAAGTTTAGTAAGTGTGATTTCTGGCTAGATCAAGTGGTATTCCTTGGACATGTTGTATCTACAACAGAAATTACAGTAGATCCCTAAAAGATAGAAGCAATCATGAACTGGGAATGACCCTCTACGGTATCTAAGGTACATAGTTTCTTGGGTTTAGCAGGTTATTATAGGTGATTTGTGGAAGGCTTTTCCAGGATAGCCCTTCCATTGACTAATCTGACCAAGAAAGATGTGAAGTTTGAATGGTCTTTTGATTGTGAGCATAAATTCCAAGAGTTAAAACGGTGATTAGTATCAACTCCATTACTTACACTTCCTACTTTAGGTAAGGAGTTTGAGATTTATTGTGATGCATTCCGATAGGGACTAGGATGTATTTTAATATACGAAGGTAGAGTGATAGCCTATGCTTCTAAACAGTTAAATAAGCATGAGTGTAATTACCCTATGCATGATTTGGAGTTAGAAGCAATAGTCCTAACTTTTAAGCTATGAAGAAATTATTTGCTTAGTGAGCGTTGCCTCATTTTCACTGATCACAAGAGTTTAAAGTATATTTTTAATCAGAAAGAGTTGAACTTGAGATAGAGAAGATGGTTAGAGTTGATCAAGGATTATGATTGTACCATTGAGTACCATCCAGGGAAAGCGAATATGGTGACAGATGCCCTAAGCATGAAAACAAGAACAACGAGAGCTACTCTCTACTCAGTATGAGGATTAGTGTTGCAAGAGTTGAGATATGCTAATGTTGATCTAGTAGTTGATCTGGTAGAAGGCTTGTTAGTTTCATTTCAGGTACGACCTACTTTAGTTAATAATATGTTACGTGAACAATTAAGAGATTTTAGTCTCTAAAAGATAGCTAAGGAGGTAGGTAAAGGTCTGAGGACTGATTATGAGTTAAGATTAGATGAAGTCTTACTCAAGGAAGGCAGGGTGTGTGTACCCAATGTCCTAGCATTGAAACAAACAATTCTGGAGGAAGCATCTAGTTCAGCTTATGTTATGCATCCAGACAGTACGAAGATGTATAGAATGTTAAAGAAGTCATACTAGTGGCTTTGCATGAAAAGAGAAATAGCAGAGTTTATTGATAAGTGTTTGATATGTCAGTAGGTTAAACTTGAACGACAGAGGCTAGCGGGATTACTTAATCCACTTCCAGTGTCAGAGTGGAAATGGGAGCATATTACGATGGATTTCTTATTTGGCTTGCCTAGGATGCCATCAAGATATGATGGAATTTGGATAATTGTTGATAGGTTGAATAAGGCGGCTAAGTTCGTATCGATAAAGGTCACTTTTACCCTAGACAATCTGGCTAAGGTTTATGTTGACAAAATTGTGAGCCAGTTTCTGCTCTAGTGATGATAGTGTCAAATCGAGATCCGAGGTTTACTTCGAAGTTTTGGCCTAGCTTATAAAAAGCTCTGGGTACTAAGTTGTATTTCAGTATAGCTTTCCATCTACAGACAGATGGTTAGTCAGAATGGACGATTCAGACATTAGAGGACATGTTGAAGGCGTGTGTAGTGCAGTTCAAGGGAAGTTGGGATACGCACTTGTCGTTTATCGACTTTTCGTATAATAAAAACTATCATTCCAGTATCGGAATGGCTTCGTATGAGGCTTTGTCTTGAAGACCTTATAGGACACCTGTGTGTTAGAATGAGTTTGGAGAAAGGAAACTGATAGGCCCTGAACTTGTTCAGCAGACATCAAATAGTGTTAAACTAATCAGAGAAAATCTTAAGAGAGCTCGAGACAGACAAAAGAGTTATGCTGACAAGCGAAGAAGAGAATTAGAGTTTGAGATTGGTGATAAGGTATTCCTAAAGTTATCTCCATGGAAAGGAATCCTTAGATTTGGCAGGAAAGGGAAGTTGAGTCCAAGGTATATTGAATTTTATGAGATAGTGGAGCGAGTTGGGCCAACAACTTACAGGTTAGCTTTACCTCCAGAACTATCTCGCATACATGATGTTTTCCATGTATCGATGTTGAGGAAGTATGTTCCAGATCCCGCTCATGTGTTACCAGAGCAATTAGTGTAGTTAAAGGAAAATCAAACTTATGAAGAGGAACCAGAAGAAATTCTTGACAAGAAAGAACAGGTGTTAAGAAACAAGGCAATACCTTTAGTAAAGGTACTATGGAGAGATCATGGAATCGAAGAAGCCTTCTGGGAGATTGAATAGAAAATGAGGAGTAGATACCCTCAGTTATTCAATTAAAGGACTTGAAGCAAATTTCGTGGACGGAATTTATAAAGGGGGAGGTAATTGTAAAACTCGAACCTTATTTTCCCTACTTAAGTAAGTTAATTAACATGCTAATCAAAATTAAGTTTAAGTTAATAATATGTTTGTCGGTAAAAGCTTGAAGAGGAAAAAGAAGGAAAAATGTTCTAAGTGTTGAGCATTAAGGCCCTTGGGTAGTAAGGCAATGGGGCAAATTTGTAAGGAAAAAATTGGCTAATATAGTAGCCTTGCGTTGGAAGCCTTTATGTGTTGCCTAAGTATGCGAAGCCATGTTTCATTGAGGTTATTTGAGCATGTGATGAGCGTGAGGCCATGCTATGTGGCTAAGTGATGGCTGTGTGAGGTGTCGTTTGTTGAGCAAGGGCATGCATTGGTCAAGCCCATGAGAGGCTAGATGGGCAAGGATGTGTGTACAAGAGCATGGAGGCCTTAGGCATTGGAGGTTGTGCATGTGTGTTCATGCAAGATGCACGAAGCAATGCGCTGCCTAGATGAGGTATGCACTGAGACTAGACGTATGTGAGATGGCTAGATGGGTGGTGTTGACAGGCAAGTCCATGCGATGGCATTAGGCAAGGTGATGGGCAGGAAGCACCAAAGTATGCGCTGGCTGGTGGGCTATATGATTAGGTGTTGCCATGTGTTAGTAATGTAATGTTGAGCCATGCGTTGGTTTAGGGGATGGTTGAGTCTATGCGATATTTAAAGCAAAGGCCATGTCAGAGGAAGTCAGCTATTGGCACTAGACCAAGAGGTGAGTTAGATGTGTTGAGGCTATGTGCGGGTCGAAGGTTGTACGTTGATTGTGGCATGCAATGGTGAGTTGCGTTGATCAAATGGTGATTAAAAACTTAGTCATCCACTCTAGTGGTTCACTTGTCAAAATTAAGGGAATTAATCCTACTTAATGGGCTAGCTGGCATGGTAGGACTCAAGTTGAAGCATGCAATCTTCACTATAAAAGGAACATCTCAGTTCAGAAAGTCGATTTAAGCATTTTACTCATGCTAATGAAGTGATTCCAAAGCCATTCGAAAACTTGATGAGTGTAGTTGAAGTTCCAGGGATTCTGGATGGAATCTTCAAGGAATTTAAGGTGAAATCTGAAGAAAAGTACAAAAAAGTCAAGCTCTCAGATGAATCTAGGCTAGTGATGAAGGTTTGAGGTTTCCAGACAAACTAAGAGGAACTAAGAGCTTAAATTTAAGGTAAGTAATTTAAGATGTTTTTAAACAAGTTTGTAGAAGAAAATTTTTTAAGAAAAGAATTGGAAAATTAGTTATTCGAGCTCAAAGATGAATATGGATTTTTGGTTTGAATAAGCAGGCAGCTACTTAGGTTGAGGAAGAAAATAGTTGGAAGGCTGGATGGTGGCACTGTTGAAACGCGCACGCGTAGGGCAAGCCGCGTGCAACAGATGCACTGTGGGATATGTTGGGTTGTTTGATGTAAAACAAAGCCGTGAGAAAATTTTTTAAGAAAAGGATTGGAAAATTAGTTATTCGAGCTCAAAGATGAATATGGAATTTTGGTTTGAATAAGCAGGCAGCTACTTAGGTTGAGGAAGAAAATAGCTGGAAGGCTGGATGGTGGCACTGTTGAAACGTGCACGCATAGGGCAAGCCGCGTGCAACAGATGCACTGTGGGATATGTTGGGTTGTTTGATGTAAACTAAAGCCGTGAGTGCAAGAGGGCGCTGAGTGGGCACGAGGCTATGTGGCAATACGAGTGGAGCTGTGCAGGGATTTGACACTCTTACCATTATTAAGGATACTTGAGATATAGGAAGTAGCTTGGAGTGCAAGTGAAGGGGGAATTTTGCTAAGACTATGCATTAGAAAGGATGATTAAGTATAATAGTAAAATTGGCTAAGTACAAAGTAGACATGTGTTGGTGTTAGGAAGCTTGAACGCATGGGGCTTTGTGTGTGGAGCGACTAAGACTTGCAAAGGATGTGTAAGGTTGTGTTGAACCCAAGGATAAACTAGGTGTTGAAGTAGAGGCATGGATGCATGGGTTAAACTTTCTAGATGCATTGATGTGAGGCCAAGCCAGGGGATGTAAATGTGTGACATTAGAAGGTGATGATCTTTGGCTTTAGAGGTTAGGTGAACATCAATGTCTTGTTGGCTAAGTGGTGGACGCATGTTGGCAGTGCATTAGGCGTTGGCCAAACGTTGGCATGACATGTGCTGCTCATGCGTTGATGACAAGAGGCTGCATGATCGAGAAATGAGAAAGGGCCATCGAGCAATGAGGATGGGCTAGCGCGAATAAGGACGCGTTTAGTTGCGCATGAGCGTGGGCGCTGGGCGTTGAGGCGTTGTGTGAGGATGATCGTATAGCTGCTTGTAGGGCTGCACGATAGCACTAGACGATAAGCGATGAACACTAGACAATGAGGGAAAAGATGAGTGATTGAGGCTAGGCGTGCATGTTGTCTAGTGTGCGACGACGAGTGCAATGCGCTGGGTACTTGATGTGCACTAAAGCTATGTGATGGAGCGAGGCAGCGTGCATCGAGGGATGCGACGATGGGCATGCAGTGCGCGCAAGAACTACACGATGAAGTTAAGCGATGGGTGTTGAAGCTATGCGATGAGCGTGACAAGGCTGTGCAATGCTCATGCGATGGCAAGGCTTAAAGGACCATGCATTGAAGGTTCTTTGCGATAGTCTATGAGGTAGCACCAATTATAAGGTTCAGCATGGGAAAGACAATGCGGTCATTTGGACTAAGCATGGAAGTTAGTTGAATGCATATGACTAGGCGAGGCATGAGAAACATGTTGGGTGCATGGAGTTGAAGGCTAAGAGTTATGGCCGAGATTGGTTATTTGCTGAAGGGCCTAATCATGCGTTAACGAGGCTAGGCCATGCGATGATGATGTGCTACGCGTTAAGACTGATTATTTGCCAAGGACACTCGAGATTAGGGATGGCATGTGGGTGCATAGGACAAGGCTAGTACGAGAGGCATGCGATAAGGGACATGCAGTAATCCTAATGAACGCATGCGCCAAAGGTAGGTTATGTAAAAGGACATGCGACCACTAAAGGTATGCGATGATAAGGAAAAGTGGAAAGCTATGGGCTGATAAACTTATCTAGGCATATGGCAGTCAAAGGAATGTCGTAGAGATCATGCAATTTAAGGTGGGTGCATGAGAAGGCATGCAAGCTGAAGTGTTGCATTGGATGAAGATGGTGCAGAAGCTTCAAGCTGGAGGTGGCAAGGAATTGCATTGGCAGCTTGAGTAGATAACACTTATATATGCAAACTAGTAGGAAGTGTCGACACCGGGAGGAGTTGGAGTGCCTATAAATAGCGCCCAAGGTCTTCACGTCAGTTCACAACACATTCACTTCAAGAGTCACTTAAAAGAAGAGTTTGAAAGCAAGTCGGAAGAAGCTTTGCATTAATTAGAAGAGAGGTTGCGTTGATAGTGGGAATCTTTGCATTGATCAAGGCAGAGGACGTAAGGGCTGTGTAGGCTGTGCAGGCAGACAACAACACCAATGTTCAAGCAAGGAGTTCTCTCAAACTACTCGTGAAAACCATGTGATTCTTAGACCAAAATCTCTTAAATTGAGTATATTTTCTATATGAGGGCTTCTATAAGGAAATTATAAGTGAAAGGCTGTCAAAGGAAACCAAGAGGTGTTCACAGAAAAGGGATAGTCGGGCCAAGTGGAGGAAACTTAAGAGTATGAAGTCTCGAGTGGGAGTTTAAAGGCCCAATTTTAGGGTAAGCAAGTTAAGGAATTTATAAACATATTTGTAGAAGGAAGTTTATTGAGATAAGGTTTGGAATAATGAGAAATTTGAGCTTCAAAATGAATCTGAAATGAGATTTGACAGGAGGCCAGGGGAAACCAAGTGAACTTGGGAAGAGAGAGCAATCCCAACAAATCATGGTGAGTGGTTTCTTATTTAAGTCCTTTAGCATATTTTGAATTATATGCTATTGTTAAGAATGAATGCTCGTTACAACAGGAGAGAATGTGGTCGAGATTGTCAAGGTGTCAACGAACCTAGCTCCTGAGCATAAGATAGAATCTCACGGGATGGTCAGGGGATCGAGAGGTCTAGTTCCTGAGCCTGTGGGAGGGACTTTGCTTGGAATGGTCAGGGGGCCGACCGGCCTAGCTTATTAGCCCATAAGAGGGGAATCTATGTGCACATAGACATATGAACAGTTATAAATGAGTAAATGTTTGACTATCCACCGTGTGTATAGGTAGGGTTGTGAACAACTTCATTCAAGATGGAGGTTTGCGTAGTAATCTCGTATTGTGATATGTTTATATGTTTATGAGTTGAAAAAGACTTGTAAAACCGTGACCACTCACTGGGCTTAAAAGCTCACGTTTTACTCTCGTGTCTTCCTTGCAGGTAGCAGAGGAGTCCAAGTTATTGCGAGAGGTTAAGGTCTGCCACGAGTTAGATTGTTACTAGATTAAGTTTGTAGTTGGGATGGGACTACTGTTGTAAAAGTTATTTAAAAAGTGTGTAAACTAGTTTCCAAAATGAGTTACATTTTCAGTTGTTTTCTTTAAATTTTGGTTGTGAATTTATTTGTTTAAAAATGAACTAGTAGAGTGGGAAATGGATGTCATGAAAGAGGTCTATCTGTTGTTTTCACGCCTTATTTTAGGTTTAGAGGTAAAATCAAGATGGGGTGCTACAAGTTGGTATCAAAGTATAAGATTTTCTAGGAAAAGGATATGTTAGGATAAAGCATAGTGATACTATAATATGTCTTATGTGTGATATATTATAGGATTCATTCCTCGAAAAAGTGGTAGATTTCGCAAGCAACCATCAACAGGGACTCATGATGCTACCTCTAGAACAATGAAGGTAGACCAGGGCAGATCTAATCATCCACAGGCAAAAGCTGAGGGAGACGAGAAACTGTTAGGAAAATTTGCTCAGTACTTAGTAGAAGGTTTAGGAGGAAGGTTAGTGGACCCAGAAAAGTGTTTTGGTATTGAACGGTTGAAGGCATTAGGGGCCACAAACTTTGAAGGAACCACAAACTCAGCTGATGCGGAGGCTTGGTTCATGATAGTAGAAAAATGTTTCAGGGTGATGCGATGCCCAGATGATAGAATGGTAACATTAGCTACCTTTTTATTTCAAAGGAAAGTTGAAAACTGGTGGCGTATGTTTGAAAGTAGAAGAAGAATATGGGATGAACTTACCTGGGAAGAATTTGATAAAGTCTTCCATGAACAATTCTATGCCCAGACGTTTCGCGACGCAAAGCAAAATGATTTTCTGGATCTCGTACAAGGCTTATTACTGGTAGTCGAGTATGAGCAGAAATATACGGAGCTTAGTAGATATGTCGCCAATATAATTGTGAGTGAGGATAAAAGATGTAGAAGGTTTGAGAGGGGGCTGCAATCTGAGATGCGCACACTCATAACCGCTAGTGCTGACAGATGGGAATTCTCTAAATTAGTATAAGCAGCAATGCAGATGGAGACTAGCCTGGAAGAGTCTATGAAAGTGAAACTCGAGGAATGAAAGTAAAGAAGCCAGAAAGTTTCCTTATGGGTTTCGAATAAGAAAATAACTAAGATCAACTCTGAAAAAAAAAAAAGACGAAGGTGGAACCTACACAGTTGGAGATGCACACTCAGTATCCAAAGAATCCATAGCAAGTGTTACCCAGAAACCATGGTGCCCAAAATGTAGGAGGTATCACTTTGGACGATGTTGTGGGGGGGGGGGGGGGGGGGAAAGGGAGGCAAATGTATGCTATAGTTGCGGAGAGTCTGGTCATTACAAAAAAAAAATGCCCTCAAATGGGAATAGATGATAAGGAAAAAGGGAAGACCCCGGAAACGTAGAGATATGAGTCTATGTTATTTTTTTTTTTTTTTTGTAAAATACTTAGTTGAAATTGTATTTAAATTACTTTTTTGTACATATGTTTGTTTACAATATGATGGATAAAGTATTTTTGACAATCTATGTTTGTTTGCTGAAATAATTGCTAACTAACAAATGGGGTCAAGGGAAGAAGGAAATCCTTTTTTGTACAAGGTGTGAAAAATACCATCTAGAAGAATGCTTAAAGGAAACAAATAAATGCTATGTTTGCAAACAAACAGGGCATCAGGGGAAACAATGCTCGAAATTCCTTCATTTCCTCAGACATCAGAAAATAACACCCAAAAATGATCAAGAGGGAAGGGAAGGTTTATGCCTTAAATACGAATAACCAGAGCATCACTGTAAAGAGTGCCCAACAAATAGTTCTACCAGTGGTTCAGGAGGATCAAGTCAAGCGTGGAAAGACTACTAGTATTAGGATAATAATAGGATGGGTGCTTGTAAATAAAGTTTTGTTCAATAAAATGTAACCTGTAAATCCTTAAAGTAATAAAAAAAGCAATAATTTTAAGCAATAATCTAATTTTGAGGACAAAAGTTTCTAAGGAGGGAGGAATTGTGACACCCTCACCATTATTAAGGATACTTAAGATATAGGAAGTAGTTTGGAGTGCAAGTGAAGGGGGAATTTTGCTAAGATTATGCGTTGGAAATGATGATTAAGTATAATAGTAAAATTAGCTAAGTACAAACTAGACATGAGTTGGTGTTAGGAAGCTTGAACACATGGGGCTTTGTGTGTGGAGTGGCCAAGACTTGCAAAGGATGTGCAAGGTTGTGTTGAACCCAAGGATAAACTAAGTGTTGAAGTGGAGGTATGGATGCATGGGTTAAACTTCCTAGATGCATTGATGTGAGGCCAAGCCATGGGATGTAAATGTGTGACATTAGGAGGCGATGGTCTTTGGCTTTAGAGGTTAGGCGAACATCAATATCTTGTTGGCTAAGTGGTGGATGCATATTAGCCGTGTGTTAGGCACTGACCAAGCGTTGGCATGACAAGGGCTACTCATGCGTTGGGATGACAAGAGGCTGCGTGATCGAGCAGCGAGGAAGGGCCATCGACCAGTTGAGTCAGGTGCGAGCAAGGACGCATTCAGTTTTGCGCGAGCGTGGGTAGTGGGCATTAGGGTGTTGCACGAGGACGATCGCTTAGGGCTGCTTGTAGGGCTGTATGATAGCGCTCGACGATAAGCAATGATTTCTAGATGATAAGTGCAAAGCTGAACGATTGAGGCTAGGCGTGCGTAGTCCAGTGTGCGACGATGAGTGCAAGGCATTGGGTACTCGATGCGCGCTAGAGCTATGCGATGGAGTGAGGTAGCGTGCATTGAGAGATGCAACGATGGGCATGCGGTGCATGTAAGAACTACACGATGAAGTTAGGCGATGGGTGCTAAAGCTATGCGATGAATGTGACAAGGTTGTGCAATGCTCATGTGATGGCAAGACTTGAAAAACCATGCATTGAAGGTGTTTTGCGATAGTCTATGAGGTATGTGCCAATCATAAGGCTGGGCATGGGAAGAAGAATGTAGTCATTTAGACTAAGCATGGGCCTTGGGAAGCTAGTTGAACATATATGACTAGGCGAGGCATGAAAAACATGTTGAGTGCATGAAGTTGTTGGCTAAGAGTTATGGCTGAGATTGGTTATGCGCTGAAGGGCCTAAACATGCATTAACGAGGCTTGGCCATGCGATGATGATGTGCTACGCGTTATGGCCGAGATTGGTTATGTGATGATAAGGAAAAGTGGAGAGCTATGGATTGATAAACTTATCCGGACATGTGGTGGTCCAAGGAATGTCGTAGATATCATGCAATTTGAGGTGGGCGCATAGAAGGCATGCAAGCTGAACGTTTTTCTTTGAATGAAGATGGTGCAGACACTTCAAGCTGAAGGTGGCAAGGAATTGCATTGGCAGCTTGAGTAGAGAACACTTGTGCATGCAAACTAGCAAGAAGTGTCGACATCGGGAGGAGTTTGAGTGCCTATAAATAACGGCTGAGGTCTTCACTTCAGTTCACAACACATTCACTTCAAGAGTCACTTAAAAGAAGAGTTTGAAAGCAAGTCGGAAAAAGCTTTGCATTAATTAGAAGAGAGGTTGCGTTGATTGTGGGAATCTTTGCGTTGATCAAGGCAGAGGACGTAAGGGCTGTGTAGGCTGTGCAGGCAGACAACAACACCAATGTTCAAGCAAGGAGTTCTCTCAAACTACTCGTGAAAACCAGGTGATTCTTAGACCAAAATCTCTTAAATTGAGTATATTTTCTATATGAGGGCTTCTATAAGGAAATTATGAGTGAAAGGCTGTCAAAATTGAAGGAAACCAAGAGGTGTTCACAGAAAAAGGGATAGTCGGGCCAAGTGGAGGAAACTTAAGAGTACGAAGTCTCGAGTGGGAGTTTAAAGGCCCAATTTTAAGGTAAGCAAGTTAAGGAATTTCTAAACATATTTGTAGACGGAAGTTTATTGAGATAAGGTTTGGAATAATGAGAAATCTGAGCTTCAAAATGAATCTAAAATGAGATTTGACAGGAGGCTAGGGGAAACCAAGTGAACTTGGGAAGAGAGAGCAATCCCAACAAATCATGGTGAGTGGTTTCTTATTTAAGTCCTTTAGCATATTTTGAATTATATTCTATTGTTAAGAATGAATGCTCGTTACAATAGGGAGAGAATGTGGTCGAGATTGTCAAGGTGTCAACGAACCTAGCTCCTGAGCATAAGATAGAATCTCACGGGATGGTCAGGGGATCGAGAGGTCTAGTTCCTGAGCCTGTGGGAGAAACTTTGCATGGAATGGTCAGAGGGCCGACCGGCCTAGCTTATTAGCCCATAAGAGGAGAATCTATGTGCACATAGACATATGAGCAGTTATAAATGAGTAAATGTTTGACTATCCATCGTGTGTATAGGTAGGGTTGTGAACAATTTCATTCAAGATGGAGGTTTGTGTAGTAATATCGTATTGTGATATGTTTATATGTTTATGAGTTGAAAAAGACTTGTAAAACCGTGACCACTCACTGGGCTTAAAAGCTCACATTTTACTCTCGTGTCTTCCTTGCAGGTAGCAGAGGAGTCCAAGTTGTTGCGAGAGGTCAAGGTCTGCCACGAGATTGTTACTAGATTAAGTTTGTATTGGGATGGGACTACTGTTGTAAAAGTTTTTTAAAAAGTGTGTAAGCTAGTTTCCAAAATGAGTTACATTTTCAGTTGTTTTCTTTAAATTTTCGTTGTGAATTTATTTGTTTAAAAATGAACTAGTAGAGTGGGCAATAAATGTCATGAAAGAGTGGCATTTGTTGTCTTCACGCCTCGTGGGTTTCGAGGTAAACTCGGGAGGGGGTGTGACAGAGGAGCTACGAAATGTGCTGGGTGTAAGGTAGTGCTGGATCATGCATTGGCGCGCGACTGGACAAGCGCATATGGCATGCGATGGGAACATGAGTTATCTGGTTGGCCGCATAGCTAAAGCTTAGTTATTCAAAATTTACTTAAGTGTTGGACGCATAAGAAGGTATGTGTTGAAAGGGAAATTGATGTTTTAAGCTGAATTTTATGTTCATTTAGGTGAGTTAGTCTCACAAGAAGATTCAAGGCACTAGCTAAGCATGTTATTCATTTCCACATGGTTAACGACAATAGGAAGGGCTTATCAACCCTTGGAAGAATGCCAAGGCTATGAGTGACAAAATTGATGTTTTCACCAAATGTTTTAGTAACACATGATTTACTTAAATGTTTGAGCTCATGCTTGCTTATGTTAAACGAATATTTAAGATGATTTCCAAGCAAACTATATTTCTTGAAGCCATTAACGCATGTTAAGTTTAAAGAAGTTTATAAAGCATGACCCAAGTATTTCTATACTTATTTTACAAGAAGCATGAGTTGGAAGTTAATGCTTAATAGAAAAGATGTTTAAGCATATGATTTATGATGCTATGCTTTCAAAGTATGATTTACTTCAAATATAAGTGTTGTGATGATTATTAGAACCCAATATTGAAGGACAATGAGAAGATATCTGAGCAGTAATATCTAAGGTATGACGATACTTAGTTATAACCGTGTGTACGTAGGTAGAATTGACGTTGGTTGTGTTGAGAATACTCCACACCAACTAAGGTTTGTGTTGAGAGATTGAGCAAAAGGGTTCTCTCTCAATTAAAATTATGTTAAGTTATGTTTTAAGCTATTTTATGTTTGAAAGTTTTAAATATGAGTTTGTTTGGCTGTTTTCCAGTTTTAAAGCATGATGTTTATGATTTATTAGTCACTCACTAGCTAGTAGCTCACTCGTTTTAAATAGTTTCTTCCTCAGGTAGTGATCAATTCCCCAAAGATTAGTTGCACTACTGCTCTGCCACTCAAAGACTCCCGTTTTTAGAAAAGTTTAGGTGTCTACTTGTAAATGCTTGTACATATGTGTTGAACATGTTAGGGACATGAGTTAGGTGTCGAGACCCATTGAACTCTGTTTTGTTAACAATGTAATTATGTTGTATGCTTAACCTTGGTTGAGTTATCTAAGATTAAGTTTCTTAAACTGTAGTTATATTCCAGGGTTTTTCAAAGAGGTTAGGATAATAGTTAGATAGTAAGTGTCACAAAAGAGTTGGTAACTACTGTCGTCACATTCTCTTCTAGATTAAGAGGATAATCTGGGAGGAGATGTAACATTTGGTGCTTTTTAACATCCTTAGTTTCAGTCTTTGCATCACTATTATCTCATAAAGTGTGATATTCTAATTCATATTTGAAACAACTTTCAGATTTTTAAGGATATGCTATGGAAATTATTGCTTCCCAAGCAAAATAATTTCCTAATAGACCAAGTACACCAACCAGGATACATCTAAACATAAATTTCATTAAATCCCTATAAGATCTAGTGTATTTTGTCAAAGATCAAATCTTAAACTCCACATACAAAAATATCTCATTATCCATAGATATTTTTAGAAAATTTTAATTTTAATACTTAGTGGTCATACCATTGATTTAACCAATATAACTAACTAAATTGTAAATTAAATGTTAATTTAGTCTTATTTATTAATTATGTCATACTTAAAGAAGATAATTAATCATATATCCTCAACACTTGAGGTGTCTTAAGACACTTTTACTTAGACTTTATCAACTTCACTTTAGAATGATATACTAACATTTAACAAACAATTTTTGTAAATGTAAGATGCTTGATACAAGTTTAACATTATGTCCTTAAAAACCCTATTTGGACATCTAATATACAATACCATTTCAAATCATTCCTTTGATATTGGATAGGTAGTCAAACTTTTATATTGAAATTTTACTTCATTCACAATGAATAATAAGACATCAATATTAAATATGAAAAATTGTCCACTTAGCCTTTATTAATAATTTTCTTATCAGTACATTATTATTTATTCAAAGTCATAGGTTATGATACTTTTATCAAATTCTTTATATTCAAAGATTCAAATTATGTAATTCATTTCTCAAGTGGGCATGTACAATTCTGCAAACCTTTTGTAATCCATTCTTTGAAATTTTCTTAATTTGTGTAGATGCATTGAACTTCTCTTCATAAAAGAATTAATTCATTTTTTTACATATCTCACATGCAACAATGAATCAAATAATGCATAAAGACTCTATTAAAGCAACAAGTGAGAAAACTGACTTAGAGTCTAATTTTTCTCACCAGTTGTGACAATGGTTCTCACTCTTTGTCAAGAATCTTACTTTGAAGATTTGTATCTTCATATTCTACACTTTTAAGTCTATTTTATAGATCAATTCATATCGTATGGGTTTTACCCCATCAAGAAAATCCACAAATTCAATTGAGATGAAGTACACTGACTTTATCTTATGATTCATGACTTTGATATATTGTATTTTTGTCAATACCCTTCAATTCTTGTCATCTAATATGACAATTTTGACTTCCATTAAATCATTGTAAAGGTTCAATTATTTCATAACTCTCCCATTACCTTTGAGGTTAATAAGTTTGCATCTTGTCATCTAACATGACAATATTGATTTTAGGTAAGTCTTTGTAAAGGTTAAGTCATCTCATAACTTTCTCACTACAACGAAGATTTATCTAGTTGAAAATTAAAATTCATTTGACTCTCAAATGTAATTAAATGGTTAACAACACTTGTTAACAATCAAATGGTCATACTTGGAATCAGTTTATCAATACTATTTAACCTTTTTACAAGTTTGTAGCCTTTTATTAGTCATTCTTAATAAAATAACATTTGTCACACAAATATATTATTTTATTTGAAATTGAACAAAAGACCATTTTGTAACTCTTGAAGAAAAACCTAAATTTAGGCATATCTTTGAACATTTATGTACTTATTTGGTTTGTTTATATACAAGTATATTAAAATACCCAAATCCTGAAATGTCGTAAACCAGTTTTACAACACTTCTATAATCCAAAATTGTTTCTCAAATAGTTTCGGAAGAAATAGTGTTCAAAATATAATCTCTATTGCATGTCCTAAGCAGAGCTTGGCAATAGTGTGTAACTTTTAATTGATGTGACTATGTCTAACAAAGTACTCATGATTTATTTGACCAAGTCTAACAAAGTCAAATATCTCCTATTACTAATTTCGCCCAAAATTGTATCTAATTCTTGAGTTAGGATCTAATCCTATCTTTTTCAATTAGACACAGTATATAGACTCCTGTACAAACTATTATGATCTGATCATAATATCTTGATAGAAATATCTAATTGATTTAAACTTTAGTCTAATTTATTTTAAATATTTCAAAGAGAATGAGACTTAAATTGCATTAGATGAAGATACTTATACACAAAACATTCATCAACCATATTGCTGACAAATTTATGATGTTAAGATGACTCTTACGGTCTTCAAACCACCCAGGTTAGAATGTAAGCTTAACAAGTTCTTCGGTCATGTATCTTTATCTAATAAAGTCCAATGACTCTCTGCATGAAAGACAATATCTTTACACAAGTAAAGTAGCTTAACTCTAACTTTTTGAGAATTACCTGTAATAGTCATTAAAATGGATTATAATCAACTTTAAATGCAAAAAAAAAAAAAAAAAAAAAGAAGGTATCTTTAAGGAGAAAATAATTTTTTTTTTCGTTTTGGATTCATAAATCCTCAATCTCTCAGTATAGTAGTTAGACGCGTTAACTTTTAACACACAAATTGTACTTATTTAAGGCTGAACATATTTTCAAACAACTTTTGAAAATATGCTTTATTACTAAAACCATTCATACTCTATGAATTATGTAGTAATAAAATAAGGAGACATTAAATTTCTCATATTAAAAACACCAATTTCAGCATGTATAAGTAATGTCTTCCACTATTTAAATTGAGATGAGCTTCCTCGTGCCAACTTGTAGAAGCTGTTCTACATAATTAAGTATTTTCCAATAAATACAATTTAATTATATTGAAGAAAAATTTTGATAATGAATTCATATCCATCTATCTTGGTGCAAATCTTTATTCTCCATCAAGAACTCTAATTGGTGCAAAATAGGTGTCGGTAATTCTATCCTACCCAAGCAAATGAAATTTATAAAGAAACTAAAAGCTAACTAAAATGAAGATAAAGGTAAATTGTAAACAAACTTACTATTTTTGTTAGAAGAGAGTTGATAGAAAAAAAATTCTTGGGAATTCTTGTTACTAAGTTTAATCCGATCATTGTTCTTAAACCATTTCTTGAAAACTCAATATCCCATAATCCAATAAAGAGAAACCCTAAAAGACTCATATAGCTAATTAATATGAATCACATCAATAAGACCTAATCTAAGTAAAAAACACTTCCATATAGCATTTATCATGTTCTTTTCTTAGGTTGCTTTAAAGACATGGGCTATCATGATTATGACATTCAAGAAACACATTAGAGTAAGTTTCAAGAATGATTGAATGAATGTTGTAATTAAGAATTTCAAGAGTTAAATTCGGAAAATGTCCTAATTAACACAAGAAAACTTAATTTTATAACCTATCGCACCATTATGCAATAGTGCCAAGCAAAAATTATGTACAAGAATTCAATAGAATCAAAGTGTCAATTATCTTCCATTAATTTCTATTCAAGTTCAACCCAAGAAAATTCAAGAATGAAGACAATTCAAGAAAATATACAAAAGGAATTCAAGGATTAAACCTAGAATTAAGAATTCCCAAGAAATAGAATTACCTAGCCATTGAGATGAGAAGTCTTGAAGGAAACCTTGAAATTATGATAAATTCCATGAAGAAATTCACTAGGGAATTGTAAAAGTTGCAAGAAATCTCTCATACAAACACAAAATTGAGTAATTTTCTTTCTAATTTTGATCTAACCTCTCTCTAAAAAATTGATTTTTCTCTCTTTTTTTTTTCTGCTGAAATGAAACAACTGAATTTATATCTAAAGGTGTAGCGTCGTGACACCAAGGCTAGCGTTGCAATGCTAAATCGTAAAAAATCTAAGAAGCGTTGGGCTAGCATCTTGACACTAAGCTGATAGTCAATTGCACAAGGCGCATGCGCGCACACACGGACGATTCCATCAATCTCCGAAGCGTTGCGACTCTAGGTGAAGCATCGCAATGCTACCCTGTTTTGCAGCAAATGGGTGCATTTTTTCTTCAAGCGTCGAGCTAGCGTTAGGCTTAGTATTGTGAAGAGCATTGCTACGCTCCAAGTATTGCTGAAGTACGTTGAATTGTTCCTCTTGAGGGGCAAAATGGTAATTTATCTTGAATTTTTTTCTTAAGTGATTTTTTGGTGGCATTTGTCTCGAATTAGCTCCAAATCCTTAGAAATAACTCCGTTTAAGTTGGGATTGGAATTTACCTATTAAAATAGACATTTTAAGCGAATAATTGAAGAATAATTTAGGGAATTAGTACTAATAATATAGCTCTTTACAAGATCTATCAAAATACCCCCAACTTAGATTTTGGTCATCCCGAATAAGTCAAAAATAGAAGTATGCATACATTCAAGTAAATATGGATTGTTTATTGTTTATTCACAGTTTCATTCATTTATTCAAAATTGATTATACAAGTTGGCACATTTTCATCCTCACATTCAAATGGCCTATACGTTCAATTGTTTTACACAATGACTTGATTCTCACCTCTTTTCTCAACAATCAAGGAAGTAAGGATATAAGCAAGCATTTAGAAATTTAAAGTTTTTCTAACAAAAGATTGAAGCTTATTTTGAAAAAAAAAATTCTTTTTCTTGCAAAATCATAAAAGAAAAGACTACCTAGTTTCAGTTTACTTAAAGGCCTAAACTAATAAGAAAAGGAGACATCCAACTCTTAATTCCTCTTCGCTCTACAGTGGCTCGATTATCAGTCTAGGATATACCTAACTTGCATTAGAGTGAGGCAATTCTAAAACAAGGGTACCTTTTTAAACTCACGCACACAAAAATGTAATTGACATTTCTTTTACCTAGAGAGATAGCTTTCACATTCACATCGTAGGAAACCTATCGTTCTTTTCTTGCGGGCCCTGACTAGACACGATGAAGGTGGCTCTTTTCACCTCTATTCATGCACACACACGTTAGTGAAGGTTATGTTAATTTTGTTATGTTAATTCTAAAAATTTGCTTTATTATTATTTTTTATATATATGCTAGCATTTTTTTAGAGAAAACCCTTTTTATTCCTTTTTGTCAAGACTGCTACTCTAACAAGATGGTTGTTCTTAGACCAAAGGTTATCCTATCGAGGTAACAAAGAAAATTAAGTATATATGATGTTTTTAAAAGTTTTAAGATTCTAAATAAATCTAAAAAGCTAAGTATTCGATTTTTTATGAAATTAAAAAAAAAGTTTCTTTTGAAAGATGAGTTTCAAAATTTTGTTAGAAAATTTTTAAAAGGTCTAAAATTTTGTTTGTATTCTTATTTGAAAGAATACATCATCAAAGTTTCATTGATAAGAATTGAGAGATTGTGCAAAGCAAATGATGCATAGAAGAATGTGCAAACATGCATTGATTCAATCATGAATTTATTGCATTCAAGGCAAAATGGTCTTTTGGAGCATAAAGAATTCAATAGACATGTTTTTAAAAGAACCAAAATTACGCTATCAAGATGAATCAGACCCTCAAATTTATTCAGATATGTCAGATCAAAATCGCAAAATCTATGTAATCAGTCTAACTAATCAACAATCTATTAACCTGAGCTTAAATGCTCAAGGGTTTCAGACATGCATTTATGATTCTATAGATCATTATAAAGCAAAAAATTTCAGTGAGGCTAATTTTTAAATCTAATCAAAGAATACTAAAAAAAATACAAAAAAAACATGCAAAGTTTCCCACCCCCAACTTAAAGATGGAACATTGTCCTTAATGTTTAGAAGAAGCACATGAATTCAAGAAACAAAAAGGAAGAGATGTAGAGAGAAACTTCCCTGGTTTTTATAGTTGATTATTTATTTGCTTGAGAGAAAATTCCTTACTTTTGTTTTGTTGTTTTTATTTGATAACCTACAAAGGAAAGAAAAAGAATCAATTATTCTATTTATTAGTAAAAAAATATGCAAAAATAAGAAAGAAAGAAAGAGAAAAGAAAAACGAAAAAATGAAAGAAGAAAATTTGTCCTGTCTTTGATAATTTTAAGTGTCGTTTGCTCGAGTTGGTGAAGAGAGGTATAATATATATGAGGGATTAGTCAAACACAAGTCCAACTAGACTTGGTTTACATTCCCTTCATTGCAAATTTTGAGTCTGTGCTCGTTCACTTTGAAGATTTTTCCCATTTTTCAGGGAACATCAAAATTTTTGGTCCTTTAGATTTTTGCTTTTGGGATTTTTTAAACAACTTCCCAAGTTCTTGTTCTTCTTTGGAGATGGGAGAGCTTTGGTCTCAATCCCTTTTACCTAGACATTGAATACGGAGCAAAGATTAGAAGTTTTGTTTTTGTTTTTGGTATTACAACTGAATTTTGAATTTGAATTAACAGTCGAAGGTTTTTCATTTATACAAATTTTGTTTTGAAAATTTGAGTCTACTTTTGAAGCATTTACATTTTGGCAAAATTTGTTGTTGAATGAATTATCATTATCATCTTTTGAAGAAGATTCATTCTTTCTACAAAATTGAAGTGAAGAATTAGAAACATATTTTTTTTATTTGAATTATCATGGCCACAAAAGTGAAGAGATGCACGAGAATAATTATGTGTTGGGTTTTATGTCCTAAAACTCGCAGTTTGTAAAATGATAAACATTTTCTATTATCAATATACTTGTTATTGATCTCATAAATTGTATGAAAGTATAAACCCAATAAACTAAGACCTATGACTATTGTATGAGTACTTGAACTTTATGTGGAGACATAAGAGTGGATCAAGTTCGAGTAAATAGTCAAAATGATATATGGTACATGAATGAGTTTGGGTACCTTATTCTGGTAACATCATTGGATGCGGCCTACTCGGTAGTTGTTACAGAGAGTTGTAAAATACTACATACGATGTGATCCTAATTTGTACATATTATGACATGAGGAGTGGGGGCGTCCTATGCAATGAGTTTGCATAAGATCAGGACCAAGAAATAAGTCACTCTTACTTTATAATGTTGTTTACTCTTTAAGACTGACTATTTCACCTAGATGACCTAGGTAACTCGATCTTAATCCTGAGCTAACTATGAACTCCTATTTATTCGGGATTGCCCTTAGATTTGCATAGTTGAGGGTTGGCTAAATAGCGCCGGCTCAATAAGACTCTCATTTTAGGGGTAAGACCAGATAGATAGCTGGGGACATAGGGTGCAAGACGGAGTTCACGCCTACCTGATTTAGGGAAAGGAGAAAGGTTGTTTTGTCAAGTACTGAATCCTGGTCTTGAACAAGGGGGCCCATCCTCTTACTGGTCTGAGAGAGTTTGGTTTGGTGATTGGATCACAAACCAGTTATTTATTAGAGGATCAGTAGGGACTTGAAGAATAAGACGTAATCTCGGGGGTAAAACAGATATTTGACCCAGCCGTTATTACCAACAACTTAGGTCGATTTCCTGATTGTTGTTAAATCATATGGACATAATATATCAACAGTGAGGGGAGTACAACTATGGGCTTTAGTGGAGTGACCCATTAGTTAACAAATGGAGATTAATTTGGTCTAATGAGTTTAGCCAATTAATCTCGGATCGTTGGAGCCCATGATCTGTAGGTCCGCGAAGTCCTCCTACTAGCTCGTAACAGACTAGCTCTAGAATAGTGTGATAAGTTAATTTGAAACGTTCAAATTAGAATTGAGGGAATTAGTAATTATATGAGATATAATTATATGTTTAATTTTAGAATTAAATGGAATAAGAGAATTTATATATTTAAATATGATTTAAATATATAAAGATGGATACGTGTTAAAATTAATTTAATATTTGATATTAAATTAATTAAGTTTTATTTAATAATTAATTTATGAAATTAATTAATTTTTCATTTTTAAAATCAAAATAGATTTTATAAAATCAAAATTTGATTTTTTGATAAAATTGGAAAACAAAACAAACTTAAATGGAAAAATGGATTTTTCCATTATCCATCTTTGAACTAGCTCACACATATTGCAATATCTTGGTCTTGTCTGCTCCAAGCATGAGCTGCAACTCATGCAACTCTTCTCTTTGCATGTTGATCTACAATATAATGAAGAGATTGGAGTGAAAACCGGGCATGCAATCTATAGTGAATTTTAGAGAAAATTCGGTTTGAAGAATGGTTCTTCAACAAGGTTGCTGCAGTGAGCTTTTCTCCTTCATTCATTGATTCAAGCTTGTTTTGAGTCCCACAACTCAATCTAGAGCACCAAGAGAATAGTGGAGAAGATCTTGAGGTGGTCTACAACAAGATATGGAGAAGATTGCAGCATGAGAAGAAGCTTTGAAGAAGTTCTACAAGAGATATGTCTTGAAACCCATTTTTCTGCAGAAGCATGCTTTATATTATGCAAAAATTAGTGAATTTGAGTACTTAGATGATCCTTGTGCTTTCGCTGCTATTGATACAATCCTACGTATGAGTAATCAAATCAAAACCATAATGAATGGAAGGGGCTACCAAACAATTAGAACTTTTGTACAACATGGAATCAACTATGTGGTCAATTTCATCATATGTGTCTACGGAGCAAAGAGAATAATACTCCTCCAGAAATTTCATGGCATCAGAAATGTTGAAGGATTTTACCTCTCCATCAAATTCGATTGATAAAGACCCCTTATCTACGTCAATTCTAGTTTTTACAGTTTTCATGAAGGGTCTACCAAGTAAAATAGTAGAAGAAGAAGTAGAGTATGGTTCATCCATTTTTAAAATGAAAAATCAACAGGTAAGATTAATTCTCCAACTCTCAGCAAAACATCCTCTACTATGCCTAGAGTTTGTATGTATGACCTATTGTCTAGTTATATGCAAACATTCATTTTTTGTAGGCTATTCAATTTAAGGTCTTCATAAACCTAAAAAGGCATAACGTTTATTAAATTACCTAAATCTAGCATAACATGAGTAATAATTCTATCTCCTATTTTGCATGGCAAGGTAAACATTCTTGGATCTCTTCATTTTTTGGACATATCCTATTTTAACAAAGCAGAGACATTCTTGTTAACAGTTACTCGCTGCTCTTCCTTCCTTTTTCTTTTCTCAGTACACAAGTCCTTTAAAAATTTAACATTCCTAGGTATTTATTGAATAGCATTAAGTAAAGGGATGCTAATTTGTACCTTTTTTAACATCTCAATGAGCTCTAGGTCAGTATCTTCTACCTTAGGTCTTGCTAATCTACTAAGGAATGATGCCTTGGGTACATATGACTCTATTTCAGGGTGAGAGTTATCACATACCAATAGAAGTCTCTTTTGGCTCACTTACCTTGCTCTCTTGATCTTCCATTACCTTTTCTTGCTTCTTGAGAGGAGATTGAGTCGAGGTTGATCTTGAGAGGATGAGGGGATTTCCTTACTTCTCCTTAGAGTGGTTGCGCTTACATTTGCATGCTCTAGTTGAGCGAGAAGTTTTCCAGATGATTTGCTCTCCAACTTGCTTACCACAGTTGTCTAGTCTCTTGTCGAAAAGATTTTGAGTCTTGTTGAAGTTGTTTGGTTTCTTGTTGAAGTTGCATGTTGTCCTTTTGCAAATTTTGGAGTTCTTGTTGAAATTTCAAATAGTG
This sequence comes from Benincasa hispida, assembly GCF_027475165.1. NCBI lineage: Eukaryota > Viridiplantae > Streptophyta > Magnoliopsida > Cucurbitales > Cucurbitaceae > Benincasa > Benincasa hispida. The sequence goes on along the minus strand of NC_143478.1, from coordinate 51,580,791 downwards.
GTCAGCAAGGGATTTCACTACATCCTCGAGAGACATACTTGAGGAGCTTGAAGACAATGAATTCCGGTTCTCATATTGCCATTGAGATCCCCATTTGAAATTTGAATGATCTCGCCATCCTTGTGGTCGTACTTCCTTTGGAAACCTCCTATTGCGTTCACTTGAGGTTAACCTTGTGGGAAAGCTTCGGAGGCATGTCCAATCACACCACATGCTCCACATGTTTTAACTTGGGGAAGTCCTCCTTGAGCAACTTGAGTAAAAAGGAAAACTAGATTAGATACTTGAGTTCTCAACTCACTAACCTCTTTAGCTTGAACAACATTATATTCAAGAGTCTGTGATCCAAAATTTTGTGAATTCTCTATCATGGTTGATATTAGTTGACTAGCCTTAGTGGGCCTCCTCTCAGATGGAAGCAATCCTTAATAGAAATACTGGATAAGGTATTGGTTAGAAATTTGATGATGGGGAAAGGAAGCACAAAGTTGCTTATACCTTTCCCAATACTCATGTAAGGACTCTTCTATCAGTTGCTTTATACCATATATTTATTTTCTAATATTATTAGCCTTAAATGTAGGGAAAAAATTTTCTAAAAACTTTTTCTTAAGATCATTCCACGTGGTAATCAATCCTGCCAGCAAGTAGTACAACCAATCTTTGGACACATCCTTCAAGGAGAAGGGAAAGGCCCTAAGATTAAGTTGCTCTTGCGTTACCCCATGTGGGCACATACCATCACATACCAAATGGAATTCTTTCATGTGTTTATGTGGGTCCTCACCTAGATTAACTCGAAAAGTGGGTAAAAGATGAACTAAATCGGGTTTCAATTCAAAAGGTACCGAAGTCTCTAGATATACTATACATAACGGTTGTTGAGTGTAATCTGGTTCAGCAAGCTCTCTTAACATGTTCTCCCTTGCTTCACCCGTAGTGTTTGTTTGTATTTATTCCTCTTTTTGACTCGATTCTATAAATTCTCCTTCTTCTCTTCTTGTCTTTTCTTTCATAGTCTCCTCTTCTCACGATCGATATCTACAACAAATTCACAAAGCACACTCCAAGAGGAGCAGGTCATGCACATCCCATAATCCAATAAGGAAAAACACTTAAAGACGCATATAGCTAATTAACATGAATCACATTAATAAGCCCTAATATAAGTAAAAAAAACACTTCCATATAGCATTTATCATGTTCTTTCCTTAGATTGCTTTAAAGATATGGTTATCATAATTATGACATTCAAGAAACACATTAGAGTAACTTTCAAGAATGATTGAATGAATGTTCTAATTAAGAATTTTAAGAGTTAAATTCGGCAAAAGTCCTAATTAACACAAAAAAAACTTAATTTTGTAACCTATCTCACCATTATGCAATAATGCCAAACAAGAATTATGTACAGGAATTCAATGGAATCAATGCGTCAATTATCCTCTACTAATTTCTATTCAAATTCAGCCCAAGAACATTCAAGAATAAAGACAATTCAAGAAAATATACAAAAAGAACTCAAGAATTAATCCTAGAATTAAGAATTCCCAAGAAATAGAATTACCTAGCCATTGAGATGAGAAATCTTGAAGGAATCCTTGAAAGTACGATGAATTCTATGAAGCAATTCACTAGGGAATTGTAAAAGTTGCAAGAAATCTCTCATACAAACACAAAATTGAGTAACTTCCTCTCTAATTTCGATCTAACCTTTCTCTAAAAAAATGATTTTCCCTCATTTTTTCTGCTGAAAATGAAACAATTGAATTTATATCTGTAGGTGTAGTGTCGTGACGCCAAGGCTAGCGCTGGGATGCTAGATCATAAAAAAGCTAAGAATCGTTGGGCTAGCGTCTTGACACTGTTCTGACACTCGGTTGTGCAAGGCGCGCGCGCACACGCATGGACGATTCCATCAATCTCTGGATCATGGCGACTCTGGTTAAAACATTGCAACGCTGCATTGTTTTGTAGCAAATGGGTGCATTCTGTCTTCAAGCGTTGAGCTAGCGTCAGGTTTAGTATTCTGAAGAGTGTTGCGACGCTCCGAGTATTGCTGAAGTGTGTTGAATTGCTCCTCTTGAGGGGGCAAAGTGGTAATTTATCTTGGATCTTCTTCTCAAGTGATTGGTTGGTGTCGTTTGGCTCGAATTAGCTCCAAATCCTTCGAAATAACTTCATTTAAGTCCGAAATTGAATTTACCTATCAAAATAGACATTTTAAGCAAATAGTTGATGAATAATTAGTACTAATAAGATAACTCTTTACAAGACCTATCAAACTCAAGAAATGAAATTTACCTTTATTCTTATATTCTTCCATTTTGAGGTATTTCTAAAATTCTTCATTGTCATACCCCTTCCTGAGCTTACTTCTTTCGTTCGGAAGGAAGCGTTAGAATGACAAATACCACCCCTTTTGTGATATCTACTGTCTGTCTCTACTTATTTAGCTTTACTCTATCTTAACCTAGGGTAAAATTAACATCAAGTTTTTATACATAAAAAATTAATGTTCATACAGTTTAATAGGTTTACAAATCATTTCCCCAACCCAATTCCAATTACTAAGTAAGAAGTTTGTCTTGTGGCAGATCTCGTCTTCACATAGCAATCCATGCCCCTCTGCTACATGGAAAGGAAACATAAAAGAAAAGAGTGAGCTAAAAGCTCAATGAGTGGTACACAAAGTACAGGGTCTCTTTCAACCCTTAGGAGCAAATGACTCCTTAACATCATATCAACACAACAAGGTTACTATTTCAAATCTTGCACTTGAACGTATCTGATTCTTGCTTTCTCTAAACACACGGTAGATAGTTAACTATATTTTCTCATGTGCAGGTGGCCCTACCTTGTGTGGGCTCAGAAACTAGACCCGTCGGTCCTCTGACCATTCTAGGTGAGGTTCTTCTTACAGGCTCAGGAACTAGGCCTTTCAACCCCTCGAATCTCGGGAATTTCTGCTACAGGCTCAAGAACTAGGCTCTATGACCCCCTGATCATTTCGTACGGTGTATTCTTTATCACCATATGTATTACACACACACATACACATATATGGAATTTTACAACAACATTTAAAGAAATACCACTCACAGTATACTGGCAGAATTCCCCTTCTTCTTGGCCTTTCCCGATGCTCAGTACTTCTTCAATCTCAAGCTAACCCAAAATAGATAAAAATTAGGCTTGGGAATGATTTAGGACAGCACCTGTCACAATGTTAATCTTTCATAGAAGCAGTTGGATGCATGGAAAGTTCCTCTAATGCATGGCACTCTTTCCAACGCAAGGCAACTCTCTTCCAATACTTAGACTTGTGTTTGGACGCCTAGGCTACTTACTTAACACCCTAAGTTTCTTTCCCTTCCTCTCTCTTGAGGTTTGTTTGAGAGTTTTCTTGAATGGTGAGGGGAAGTGGTGCTCTTCCAAGGTATTTATAGGCTCCCAAACACTTCCCTTAAGTTGACACCTCTAGCCCTCATGCAACCCAAGTGTCTTCTCCAGGTAGAGCCGACGCATGGTCCTTGCGACCACCTACTTACATGCAAATTTAGGTGTCTTCTCCATGTATTGCCAACGCATGAATTCTCCTTAAAGGTTTGCATGCTCCATATTGCACCTTACGTATCCACCTCCAACTTTGCACTTAGCCAAATTTATGCTATGCTGCCATTTAACTCATAAGGTGTGCACCTTGGAGTTAGCCACCTCCTCCTTAAAAATTTGGCCCAATTAGTGCATGCATAACCTAATCCCTCATCCATTAAGTGTCCAATCTGTGATCATTCATGATGACATGTGTCCAATCACTCCATCTTCCTACCCCTATGCATCCAACATGCCCCCACTAGGGTGTGTGTCCAATGAGTTATCCAACAGTTAGCCAAACTCTCACCCCTAACACACAATGTGTTCAACTTAATCCTAATTGTCTAGGTTGGCTCAAGCATGTGTCCATGCTGGTTCTTTCTTGCCCTAGCATGCATTCAACATAGTGCTTTTATGGTTCTTCTCAACTATGCTACGAGTTAAACTTCTTATTTCCAACACTTAGTCAGAAATCCATTCCTCTTGATAGGCTATGTGTCCACCCTTACCCGAGCATGTGTTTAAGACCCTTTTCTAATCCAACTGTGCTTCCAATTTTAGGATAACACATCCAAGGTTAAGCCCTTACTCTTCTCACACCTAGTTTATTATTCACTTTTTCCATGGACTAGACTATGCATCTAACTCCTACCTCTAACACTTAGCCAATTTCTAGACCATGTTGTGAGTTCAAACTTTCCCTCTCAAGGCTCAAAGACTAGGCTCATTTTCCTCCTAAGTGTTTAAGCACATCTATCCCTTCTAAATGCTCAATTATGCTTCCAACCTTCCTTTCCAATACTTAGCCAAAATTCTGACTCTCAACCTACTATGCTTCCAACACTTAGAAATTTTTCTAAGTACAAATGCCTCTAAAGCTTAATTCAGACACTTAGCCAAAAGTTTACCTTCAAGGCTTCAAGTATGAGCTCATTCTGCAGCTTATGGATTATTATGGAAGCCTAGGTGTTACACTCATAGTACGATTTCTGGAGCTAATTTGGAAACAATTTCATTATTAGCTTCAGTCAAAGAAGTTATATTTTCTTGGACTATTATAATACTTAATCTTGAGAGTATTTAGATTATTATCTAAATTAAACTTATATTGACTTCAACATCCTATGCTGTTTTTTGATCCTTTATCGTTTAAGTTTGACATCTAATATATCTATTAGAAGATAAATATAAAATCTCTCAATTTATGATTCATCAATCTATTGAGGATGATGCCCTAAACTCTCGTGTCCTATAGTTTGTAAACACAGTTTTGAACAAACGCTTGTGATGTATAATATATGATATTTCTTCACTCTTGTTATGAACATTGGATTTTTTATTTGCTTTACCACAAACCAATAAACTAAAATCCCTGGTTAAGCATATATGTGGAGACATACATGTGGATCATGTCTTAAGTGATAACTAAAATGGTCTATAGTGTATGGATATAGGAGGGAATCCTTATCCTGGTCACGCTACGGATGCGACCCGCTTTGTAGAATAGTTACAAGTGTTGTGACTTGCTATAGATGGTCTGATCCTGATCATTCATGTGGGGACATGCGAGCGGGGGCATCCTATACAAAGGAGTTTGTATAAGACCAAACCACGAAATGTCATAGTCTCGTTATATAACACCATTCATGACAAAGACTTTACTTCACTAGGATGGCCATAGATAACATGACCTCAATCCTGAGTGAATTGAGAACTTATGCCTTTGAGGACGGTCCTTTTATTTGCATGGGTGCTGTGGCCAGATCGCCGACTCAAACCTACCACTTTGGGGATTCGTCTGATTTAGAAGTTAGGAACTCAACTACACAAGATGGAATTCACTCCGTCCCCAAAGTAGGGGTAAGTAGATAGATTGCTCCCTTAAGGGCTGATCCCAAGGCTTGAATGATGTGGCACCACACACCTTCTCATGGCTCGAGAGGTGTCTACACATAGTAAAACTATGTTGTATTAACAAAACGGTAAATTGTCCCAGCTATACTTACGAGCATATGTGGAAGGTTATCATACTATTGATTGGCTATATCCGATGGACACAGAAATATATCTGTAGTAAGAAGAGTATAGCTATCGTTCTTTAGTGAAATGCCTAGCAGTTAACGGATGGTAGATCACATGGCTAAAGAGTTTAGTCAGCTATTCATGTACCGTTGGAGCTTTGAGCCAGAGGTCCATAAGGTCCCCTTGGTAGCTCAATGGATTCAAGTTGAGAATCAGTTTTTGGGTCAGATTGAAATGTTCAAATTAACAAGAGGGAGTTCGATTTATGTATGAGATACATTATTTGGAGGAAAATGATATAAATATGATTTATATTTAGTGGAGGAGAAAAGACTATGGTTAATGTATTGCATATGATGTGATATTAAACCATAGATTAATGAATATAATATGATTATATTTATTATTTATAATTGGACAATTAGAGTATAATTGTGCCGGCGTTTTCTTCGTAACCGTGTGATATTGGGAGGTTGCTTGCAGTTTTCGTAACTAAAGAATAAAATAAAAATCATTTTCATTTTGCAAGAGATCAGAGAATTTGCTCATGAGTTGTATACTGCCTATCGCATAGCAAACCGAGAGCCTTCATGATAGCTAAACATTTCTACACGATCGTATGCACGCGTGCAGCTTTCTAAACGATTGCATAAGATTTACTAAACGATCGTCTAACTTTTTTCTAAACGATTGCATGCTTGAGTTTATTAAAAAATCGTATAGCTCTTTCCTAAAGGATCGCGCACTTGAGCATTTACTAAACGATCATCTATACGATGGTGGCCTATTTACTAAACGATCATGTACCGTGTCCTAAACAATCAAGCATCGTCTATACAATAGACATCAGCCTTCTCCCACTTGCTTGGTCATGGTATACGATCTTCTCTTCCTCCTCCCCTCTACTAAATCCAACAGAGCCCACACCTCCTAGATTCTCACACCAAGAATACTGAGGGTTCTAAGTGGTGGTGTCCTCCCCGTTACTATGTTCGTTTGGAGGCCGTTCATGGGTAGGCGATTGTGATTTGGTGAATGATTGGAGTGGACTTTCGTAGCGAGAGCAAGAGGAGCAGTTCGTTTGGAGAGAACAAGTTTTTCTATGAAGAAGAGTTCTTCAACTGGTACATATTACTTGCTTGGTCAGTAATTTGTTGTATATTGCACAACTAGTTTGAGTAGATTGTAAATGCAGTAACAATGAGTTTGGAATGATCTTACTTCCACTCAAAGGTACTATTTGATAAGAGTTCTTTCACAATCATATAATGAGTGGGCAACAGTATTTTGAGAACATTTCCCAATTCAAAGATAAACTTTAAAAAATTACATTGCCATTTAGTGTCAATGACATTTTCCATGTAGAGTTTTTATCTATTTATTTTGACTTGTCAGTAATAAAAAATTAAAACACGTGAGAGAAATAGACGTTACTTTCAAATATATAACATATGTTATTTGATAATATGCAATCAATTGTCCATTCAAGTTCAGCATAGAAATTAAAAAAAGAACCCCAAAGATTTAATATGAATTTCATTTATATTAATTAATTATTTCTATTGTTATGGAACTCCAGTGATTTAGAACAAGCATCATCGAAGGGTAGTCAATTATTCCTTCATTGGATTGAGACATTCTCAACCAATCATCATAGTAGAATAACTCTTATTTCTATAACAATTAGTTACCATTTATTTGGAAAAAAAACCATTAAATTACTTAATGATTTCTTGTAAGTGTGATCCTTTATTTTAGATCATATAACTCCACCCTAATAAGCATGCTGAAAGGACGAACAATAATGGTGCAAAAACTTTAGCGACTCTGTCCATTTCTGGAGTTTACCCTGATATTGACTCCATGCAAACACTTTCAAAGGGAGGTCGAACCTAGGGCGACACGAGGCCGAGCATGGAGTCTCACGTTGTCCACTAATAAAGGGGACCATAGGATATGTTGACACATGTCCTTCTCCCACTTCCTATAAATACTTTCTTCACTTACCTTGATATTGACCCATGTAAATACAATTTGAAGGGAGGTCATGCTCAGGGTGACATGAAACTGAGCATGAATCTCACGGTGTGAAGTTATATGGAGAGCATAAAAGAAAATGACATATCATATACATCTTTTTCTTCCACTAAGTATTTTAAAATTAAGGGTTCAATATAGGTAAATTAGGCTAAAATATTTATCTAAGTAAATATAGGTTTCCCACTATAAAATTTATATCTAATCGTTTTACTATAATATTTTAATTATTAAAAATTTTAATAAATTAAAACATTATTATGTTTAATAAAATATTGACAATTTAAATCCCATGCCAGTTCCGTTATAAGATATATTTAAATTAATATGTACAGTCATCATTTATTGTAATTTTGTATATCCTAGATTAGGGTTTCTCATTCTCCTATATATATATACCTTTAATCTAATTAAATGATAAGAAATTCATTCTCCAAAAGTATAGAGTACATGGTATCAGAGACATTCTTTGTTTTAGGGTTTAGAATATTTTTTGACGGCTTTGTGAGTTGGGGTTTAAATTTGGGTCATCACTTTGAGTGGCCATTTGTGACACATCAAACTCAGGAGGAGCACCGTCGCCGTTCACCAGTCACACACGTCGCTAGCCTAGATCACTCCGTCGCCACGCGCCAACGCGTGGGAGCGCACGAGGTCGTCTTCTTCACTCTCGTCGATTGGGTTCGTCTCAGGTTAGCCTTTCCAGTCCATATGTGCCTTTAGTTTTACCAACATCTACTCGAGTGTAAGGCTATTTGGAAAATACCCTTTTGTTACTAGGGTTGGTGATTGTTTTGCTCTCATTTAGGGTTGTTTTGTTCTTTAATTTACCTTGCTTTCGATTTTGATTTATTTAATTCTGCATGTGGGATCGTGTGTTGGTTCTTAATGGATGAGATGAAACTTATGGTTGTATCCAATGTAATTCCCTTAGCATCAAAGATAACAAAACATAAGTTGAATGGAGCTAATTACTATGATTGGCATCACACTATTCAGTTTTATTTAATTGTAATGATATGGATGATCATGTGACTGAGAATCCACCACAAGATGATAAGAAAAAGGCTTGGCTTCATTGTAATGCTCAACTTTATCATCAAATTAAGAATTCCATTGAGAGAGAGGTTGTTGGTTTGGTAGATCATTGTAATTCTATTAAGGAACTCTTAGAGTTCTTAGAATGTTTGTACTTGAAAAAAGAACATGTCCATCGAATGTTCGAAGTGTTAGGGTTGATGCCCTAAATCTTATAGGGTCCTATATTTTGTAAACATTTGTATGAACAAACATTTTGTGATTTATAATATATGATATTTTATTCACTTTAGTCTATGAAATATTTGATATTTTAGTTGCATTAACCAAAAACCAATAAACTAAGATCTATGGTTATCGTTGTAACTTAAACATGTATGTGGAGACATACAAGTGGATCATGTTTTAAGTGATAACCTAATTGGTCTGTAGTATATGGATAAGGAGGGATACCTTATCCTTGTGACACTACGAGTATGACCTGCTTTGTAGGTGTTACAAATGTTGTAAAGTGTTACAAATGATCTGATCCTGATCATTCATGATTAGACATGCGAGTAGGGATATTCTATACAAAGGAGTTTTTATAAGACCAGACCATGAAATAATTAGTCTCGTTATATAATGTCGTTCATAATTGAGACTTTCATTTCATTAGGATGACCATAGGTCACATGACCTTAATCCTGAGTGAGTTGTGAACTTCTGCCTATGAGGGTGGTCTTTTGATTTGCGTGGACAAGAGTGGTCAGATCGCCGACTCAACAAGCCTAACATTTTGGTGATTGATCTGATTGGAGAGTTGGGAACTCAACTACACAAGATGGAATTCACTCCTTCCCCAAAGCAGGGGTAAGTAGATAAATTACTCCCTTAAGGGCTAATTTCTGGTCTTGAACAATGTGGCGCCACACACTCTCTTGGCCCGAGAGGGGTTTAGTCATAGTGGGACTATGATCTAGTTCATTAGAGGAATTAGTGGTACTTATGGAGTTTGATGTAACTATAGGGGCAAAACGATAATTTGGCCCAGTTGTACTTATGAGCGATTTATGAAGGGTCATCATACTGTTGATTGGTTATATCCAATGAATATAGAAATATATCTATAGTGTGAAGAGTGCAACTATCGATCTTTAGTGGAGTTCTCGATAGTTAACGAATAGTGGATAATATGATTAAAGAGTTTAGTCAGTTATTCATGTACCACTGGAGCTTTAAGCTACAGGTCCATAAGGTCCCCTTGGTAGCTCAATGAATTCAAGTTGAGAATCAGTTTTTGGGTTAATTTGAAATGTTTAAATTAATAGAGAGGGAATTTGATTATATATGATATAATTAAATTAATTAAATTATATATGGTATAATCGATATAATGTATTTGATACATTATTGTTTGACTAAAGGAACTAATATTTGAATATGATTCAAATATAATTTCTATGAATTAGATTCATAGTTATTTTTAATATAAATATGATTTATATTAAATACCATAAATTAAAGAAAAAGAACTATGGTTTATATATTGTATATGATGCAATATTAAAACTATAGGTTAATATGATAAGTTAGTTATCATATTTATTTATATTTATTAATTATTTGATAATTAAAAATATTTTTCACAATAATCACCTTTAGTGGGTAGTTGTACGGTTTTTATGGCAAAGTGGAATAAAGATGAAAATTTGGTTTTTCAATTATTCTACAAAACACGTCTCACATTACTAGCAATCAAGTTACTACACGATTGCTTTCTCATCTAAACAATCAAGTATTCAATCTATACGATAGGCTTCATCTTCTACACGATAGTGTCATCGTTTACTCGATCGTCTCCACCTCCACTCTAAATCTTCCCTCAAACCAAAATAAGCCAGAGCCCACCACACATGGATTCTCATACCGAGAATACCAAGACAATCTTGTGGTTGTGTCTAGTTTGTTCGAGGATCGAGTTTCTACCCGTTGCTGTTCGAGGGAGATTGTCTTGCTCGCTGCGTTCGTGTTGTTCGAAGAGTTGGTGTTTGAACGAGAGATATACTTGAAGAAAGGTTCTTCAAAGGTATAGTTTCTTGAACTTTTTGTTTTTATTTCAAGAAGCATGTAGTAATTTAAGTTATGTGCATAATCTATTTTGTTTACCTGTAAATGTATGAGTTTTTTCACAATGGAGTTTGGACGATCTGCTTCTGCTCAAAGGTCCTCTGTAATTAGAGTTCCTACATGAAGTTTGTATGCAATTCTTTCGAGCCGAACAGAAAGCATAATCTGTTACAAGCTCCTTTATGAGGCTTAAAAAAGATAGATGCTGAATTTGCCTTATTGTTACCTTTTAGCCTAGATGTCAAAGTTCCACAAGCCCAATGAGAAAAGATGTGTTGGGAATGTCCTAAAAACTCGCAGTTCATAATCATGGAAACATATTGTATTTATCAATGAAAGTTTTATCGAAAGTTTTTGTCAATATAAGTGTTATTGAAATTATATCATGTAATAAAAATCCAATAAACGAATCTAAGGCTATTGCATGAATACTGTAACTTTATGTAGGGACATAAAAGAGAATCAAGTTATAGTATATAATAAAAAAGGTCTATAAGTATATGGATGAGATTGAGTACCTCATCCTAAGGACACTATGGATGCGACTTACTTTGTATAATGATATGAACAACGTGATCTTAAAATTGTTCATGTAGAGACATGTGAGTAGGGGCATCCTATGCAAAAGAGTTTTGCATAAGACTAGACCATGAAATAGTCACTTTTCTTTATAACGACTGTTTACTGTTAAAACTGACTATTTCAATTCAATGACTTAGGGTAACTCGATCTTAATCCTAAGTTAACTATGGGCTCTTGTTTATTCGGGATTATCCTTTGATCTGCGTAGGTGATAGTAGTTCAACAGCACTGCTCAACAAGCCTCCCATTTTGGGGATAAGACCAGATAGATAGCTAGGGACATAGTCCTGCAAGATGGAACCCACTCCTATCCGTTTTAGGGTTAGTAAATAGGTTATTCCCTGATTCTTGGTTTTGAACAAAGGGGCCCCGCCCTCTCATGACCGAGAGGGATATGGTTTATTAGTTGGACTATAAACCAACTGTTCAATAGAGAATCAGTGGGAGCTTAAGGAACAAGATGTATTTATAGGGGTAAAACGATAATTTTGACCCAACCGTAAATACGAACGACTTGTAAAGGATCGATTTACTAATTATGGTTAAATCAAGTGGACAAAAATATATCTATAGTGAAGAAAGTGCAACCATCGAGCTATAATGGTATGTCTTGGTGGATAACGAATATTGATTGACTCGGGTTAAAGAGTTTAACCAATTAATCTCAAATCATTGGAGCTCATGATCTGTAGGTCCATAAAGTCCCTTTACTAGCTCGTAAAACGTTAACATCTTGATTAGAAAAATTAAGCAAATTTTGAAGTGTTCAAAATTCGAAATTAGGGTTTTTGAATTTGAAATGTTCAAATTCAATTTTAGGGTTTAGATAATTATATTCAATATAACTAAACGTTTTAATTTGTTGAAATTAAACGTAAATTGGGGAGTTTAAAATATTTAAAAATTGATTACATGAATAGGATTTATGTTTAAATTAGGTGTTTTTATTAATTTAATATTTGATATTAAGTTATTTTTAATTAATTAATTAATTAAGTAAATTTTCTTAATTAATTATTGAAATAAAATATTTTTCAAAATTCAATTTTAGAAATTGAATTTATTATTTAAATTAATTTTGATTATTTTAAATAAAAATTTGAATTTTTAAATTAGTTAATGAAAAAGTTCGACATTTGAGTTTTTAGTGGGATTTTCTATTTCTTGACATTTAGGTCACTCACTTAGTGCATTCTGAGGTGTCACTTTGTTGAATGAGTGTAGTGCTTGCATGATGAAGCTTAATAAAAGCTTCATTATCTGGCTTTTTCCACTTCATGCAACAAAAAATGAGTGGAATTTTTTAAAATTTCCTTTCACTCTCAACTCTTTTTCAAACCCTTTGAATCCTAACTTAATTGAGAGTTTTCACCACTCAATCCGAGGCTGAATAGTAGAGAAGACTCTCTTCGTAGTAACTGATTTAAAGATTTGTGGGATTTAGTAAGGATTTGAAGAGTTCCAACAAAGGTATACTTCTTGTAGAATCGTCTCTTTTGTAAATCTATCTTTACATGCTTTTAAACTCAAATTAAGTATAATTAGAGTTCTTATTGATTATGTTTGTTTCCTTATTTTGCATATTTAATCCATCAAGATGGCTGTTATGATATTTCTGAATGAACTTTCACCTGAATTTGGAATGGCTAAAACATAGATTCTTTCTGATCCTGAGATTCCATCGTTAGAGGAGGCCTTCAGTCGTGTTCTTCTTATTGAGAGTTCTCAATCTAGTTTGTTTGTTTCTCATCCTAGTAGTGCTCTTTTTAGCAAGAATAATAACTTTGGAGTTACTCCAAGGATGACCAATAATTTTCAGAAGCCTAGTTATGATAATAAAAAATAAAATTTTCAGGAGATTGTTTGTCATTATTGTAATAAGCGAGGTCATCTTGTACAAGGCTCAATGATCTCAACATGCTCAGATAGTTTTCACCAGTGACATGGCCGAAACATATATTACCATATCTGCTGACGATTTTGCTAAATTTAAAGTATTTCAGAAATCCTTGCAGGCAACTTCTTCATCGAACCCTACTGCCACCATTGCTGAGTCAGGTAATTCAAAATGCCTTCTTACATCATCTACCAAGTGGGTCAAAGAAAATTTTGCTTATTTTCTACACTTTGTCCCTTACCCCATCCCCATGGATCCACCTTCTTTGTTCTTGGATCCGACACCATTCCTCTCACCCCATCTCTTTCTTTGTCCTCTGTATTACATTTTCCTCACTTGTCTTTTAATTTAATTTCTATTAACCAACTTACACGCGACCTTAATTATTGTGTCTTGTTTTTTCCTTGTTATTGCTTTTTTTTAAGACTATATGACGAAGAAGATTATTGGTAGAGGACATGAGTTGGGGGGCCTTTATATTTATTACCACCAAATACCAAAAGTTGTAGTCTGCTCATGTGTTACATCCCCATTTGCAATTCACTATTGTTTGGGTCATCCTTCTTTGTCTGTGTTGAAGAAAATTTATCCTAAATTTCATTCTTTGTTGTCTTTGAATTGTGATTTGTGTCAATTTGCTAAATTTCATCGTCTTAGTTCTAGTCCCAGAGTCTATAAACGAGCCAATGCTCCATTTGAGTTAGTTCATTATGATATTTAGGATCCTTGTCTAGTTGTGTCTCAAATAGGGTTTTTTTACTTTGTTACTTTTGTTGACGATTATTCTCGAGTGACTTGGTTATATTTAATGAAAAATCATTATGAATTATTGTCTCATTTATCTGCTTTTCATGCTGAAATTTGATATCAATTTAATGTCTCTATCAAAACGCACTGATAATGCTGGTAAATATTTTCCTCATGTACTTGGATCTTACTAATGTAATTATGGCATCATTCGTCAATCTTCTTACGTAGACACTCCATCTCAAAATGGAGTTGCTGAAAAAAAAAAATAGACACCTCCTTGAAACAGCTCGGGTCTTATCCTTTCAAATGCATGTTCCAAAGTAGTTTTAGGCTGATGAAGTGTCTACTGCTTGCTTCTTGATTAATAGAATGCCTTCCTCCGTCTTCAGTGGAGAGATTCCTCATCGTACTCTTTTTCCTACGAAATCTTTGTTTCTTATTGCCCCGAAGATCTTTGGTTGTGTTTATTTTGCTTGGGATATTCATCCACATCGTACCAAATTAGATCCAAAATCTTTGAAATACATTTTCTTAGGCTATTTGCGTGTTCAAATGGGTTATCATTATTATTGTCCTACTTTTAACGGGTATCTTGTCTATCCCGATGTTACGGTTTTTGAAGATATACCTTTTAGTCCCTCATTGTCCAATCATTGTAAAGGAGAGAAGGATGTCTATGAGATTACCTCTTCCATATAATATCCTATTCAACCTTCTTTTGTGTCTCTTCCTTCTAGCCCATTGGTCACTTGAATTTACTTCAGACGTCCTCTACATCTACCTCCAGACACCTCCTACATTGATGGCTTCTTCGACATCTGATCCGAAATCGAGTGATGATTTACCCATTGCCCTTCAAAAAGGTAAATTAACTTGTACTTACCCTATCTCTTTGTTTGTTTCATATAATCAGTTGTCTTCACCGGCTTATTCCTTTATTACATCTTTTGATTCCATCTTTATTCCTCACTCTGTTCATGAAAGATCTTATTCTGGGTGGCATAGTGCAATGATTGAGGAGATGACTACATTGAATGAGAATGATACTTGGGATTTAGTCTCACATCTGATAGGAAAGAAGGCTATTGGATGTAAATGGGTATTTGTTATACAAGCCAATCCTAATGGAATAGTTGCTCGCTTGAAAGCTTGTCTTGTTGCCAAAGGTTATGCCCAAATCTATGGGATTGATTATTTCTGTTCATGGCTACTACTCATAATTAGCCTTTGCATCAACTCAACATTAAGAATGCTTTTCTGCATAATGCTCTTCAAGAGGAAGCTTACATGGAGCAACCACCTGGGTTTGTTGCTCAGAGGGAGAATGATAAGGTGTGTCGTCTTCGAAAATCTTTGTATGGACTGAAACAATGTCCTCATGCATGGTTTGGTAAGTTTAATGAAGCACTCAAATATTTTGGTATGAAGAAAACTGCTTCTAATCATTTTGTATTCTATAAACGATCTGATAATAGTATTACTTTGTTTGTTGTGTATGTTGACGATATTGTTATCATTGGAAATGATATATCAGGTATATCTTCTCTCAAGACTTTTCTTCAGGGTCAATTTCATACTAAAGATTTGGGATAATTGAAGTATTTCTTGGGTATTATTGTAATGAGAAGCAAGAAAGGTATTTATCTATCATAACAAAAATATGTACTTGGTTTATTATCTAAGACTGACAAATTAGGAGTCAAACCATGTAGTACTCCGATGATACTGAATTTGCAACTTACTAGAGAAGGAGAACTATTTAAAGACCCTGAGAGAGATAGAAGATTAGTTAGAAAGTTGAACTATTTAACAGTGACATGACCAGATATTGCAGCTCCACAAGTATTGTGAGTCAGTTTATGTCTTTTCCTACAATGGATCATTGGGTTGCAATAGAACAAATTCTATGTTATCTAAAAGTTGCACCTAGACGTGGGATCTTAAATAAAGATCATGGTCATACAAGGGTTGAATGTCTTTTAAATACTGATTAGGCTGGATCTCAAGAGGACAAGAGATCAACCTCTGGATATTGTGTTTTTATAGGAGGAAACCCAGTGTCATGGAAAAGAAAGAAACAAAATGTTATTTTTCGTTCTAGGGCTGAGTCAGAATATAGAGCTATGGCACAATCCGTGTGTACGAAATAGTATGGATACACTAACTTTTATCTAAGATGGGTTTCAGCGTTGCCGTGCCAGCTAAATTATGGTGTGATAATCAAACTGCACTTCACATTGCATCCAATCTAATGTTTCATGAACGAACTAAACATATTGAAGTGAATTGTCATTTTGTTCGTGAGAAAATACAAGAAGGGTTAATATCTCTATAGGATATGTGAAAACTGGAGAATAGTTGGGAGATATATTTACCAAAACTGTAAATGGAGCAAGAATAAGTTATTTATGCAACAAGTTAGGCATGATTGACATATTTGCTCCAGCTTGAGGGAGAGTGTTATAAGATATATTTAAATTAATATGTACAATCATCCTTTATTGTAATTTTGTATATCCTAGATTAAGGTTTCTCATTCTCCTATATATATGTACCTTTTATCTAATTAAATGATAAGAAATTCATTCTCCAAAATTACAGAGTACAGGTTCTTAGGTAGGGGTGTTCCCTTATGGTCAGCTTAAATATCCCAATCCTAGACAAAACCTTCCTAGACAGGTTCCTTTATAGGTAATATTTTATTATTAATATTTTATTTTCTCATTTTAATCCTATTAAAAAAATAAAAGATTTAAAATCTAATATCACTAGAAGTAAAATTAAAGATTAATTAACTGAATTTTAAACTATTTAAAACAAATTAATTAATCTTATCCTAATCTCATTATATTTATATTAATGAATTAAAACTTATTATATACATTATCATGATATTATTATTAACTAAATATAACTATTATATTCTAAATAATAACAATCAAGTTTTATGTATATCAATTTCATTGATATACATAATATAACTCCTATATAAATATTAATGAAAAATTATACAGTAGGCATACTTTTAATCATACATTAAAACCCTATGATATAACTCTTATACTATAAATATGAAAACCTGTAGTATAATCATGCATATACATATTTTAGGAAATAAGCGAAACTTTAAATATAACATTTATATTTAAGAATGATGCATGATCATGCCTTTTCATTAATTAATATAACTCATATACTAGAGCTAATGAAAAATATAAAACATGCTATCATATAATATAATACTTATATTTAAATATGATGCATAACATGCTTAACCTATAGTGAGATTTTAATCTATATGACATACTTTATGCAACATATGATTAATATAATTAAACAAACATCTCATGCATATTAAAATTATATTATAGCAATAATAGACCAAATATTGGCACCCTAGTAAAGACATGTATCAAATTACATTAATTTAAATTAAAACATAATAAATTGTCTTGAAAAGTTGGAAGAAAACTGCCACATTCGTGCTTGAAGAAAATTTCCACGTTTATGGAGGATCTTTCTATAACGTACAAACAATAACGGACAACAGTCAGAAGCTTTTAATGATGTACAAAAGATGATGGATGAAAGAAATTCGCACAGAAACCTCTCGAGTCTGTACATCGAAATCCATCTTTCACCTATGTTTTTGGCCTTTTTTCATAGCAAACACTTCACCACGAAAGACTCTAACTTATAGACTCAATTTATAGAACAAATGTCCAAAACACACGGCTCTTACATTGATCAAATCAAAGTAACAAAGTTGTAAATCTAATGTGCCAATACTTGTACACATCTACTATGCAAAACAAACCATACAACTCATATGGTAAAAAGTACCCACTAATCAATTATGTGTAAAATTCAAAACAAAATCAAAAGTACAATTTGACTCTGATACCAATTGAAGGGATCGAATCCTACAGCGGAAGCGAGTAATCTCTTTGCTTTGATTTTGTTTTAAAATTAAAACACAAAAAAGAAGAAACATATATCAATATGTAGTAAGTTAAGTATGAAATTAGATGGAAGAAGAAACATAACTTTGAAGAAACATATATCCAAATCTTCTACACATCTTCATTCTTCTCTGCAATCGATCTCTCACATACAGAGATGCCATCAAAATTTCTTCCCTGCTATTCTTTTAGCAAGGGTCGGTTTGTGCGAACCTCCTTTTGAAAAAGAAAAAAGGGAATTTTGTGTTGTGGAGAAGAATTTTACAAAGAAAACATTTTTCTCTATTGAAACTTGAGAGATAGATCAATTTGATGCATTAATTTTTCTTTACAAAAACTAACTCTTTTTAAGAGAAATTTTCCCACCTTCTTCTAATAAGAAGTTGGATGAATTTTTCAAAACTAAAAAATGAAAAAAATAAAACCATCCACTTCCATTTAATTAAACTAAAGAAATCTAATTTAATTAAATTAATTATTAATTACAGTAATTAATAATCAACTTAAATGAATTAAATAATAAATTAATTTACAAGATTAAATATCTAATATTTAATTAAATATTTGAATCTTATTCAATATATATCTCTCTCTTATAGCCTATAGTTTTTTAATATGAATCTTATTCATATTAACTTTTAATCTATAGTTTTATTATGAATCTAATTCATATTATTTTATTAAGAATCTTATTCATATTAATTATTATTTAAATCTTATTCAAACACAATAAATCTCTTTTTATTACATATAGTTTAATTTTGAGTCTTATTCAAAATTAACTTTATATTAAAATGTATCTATATACACTGTATTAGTTGTATCATATACAATTAATATTATTCCCTTAATAAATTTGAACAATTCGAAATTTTTCTTTCAAAACGATTGGTCCTTGTTTACTCGTTATGAGATAGCAGGGGGACCTAACAGACCTAAAAATTAGAAGCTCCAATGATCCAAGGTCAATTAATTAACATTCATTAACTATGAGCCACTCCATTAAAGACCCATAACTATACTCTTTGAACTGTAGAACATGTTGCATCCATGGATTTAACCATTACTACTAAGTCGATCTTGAATGAATCGATTTCCTGTGGAAGCATGTGAACGCCTGGCATTTAGATATTCGCTTTTATGGAAACAAAAACAATAAAATAAAACATGCATTTGTAGGATACACATTCAAACAAAAACATAAGCATACTAGAAAAGAGGAAGAGATCAAGACTCACCTTTGATGATTCCTCTAGCTTTCTTTCTCCACCATCATCAACGATCTTGAACTTCTCCAAGAACAAGGACACCACCAACAAAGTTACCCTACTATTCTCTAGGATTCCAAAAAAGGAACTTGGAAGAGTGATCTCCAAGAATTTTTTAGAAGAAAAAGGGAAGAGAAGTTAGAGAGAAGGTGGAGATTAGAGGCTAGGATTTTGTGTAATAAAAATCTCTTGCCCTAAATGGGCTATAAGGATATATTTATATGGAGAAGGGTTAACCCGTTCTCCAAGTATTTCCCTTTATACCCTTAGTGCTAATTAATTAAATAACCCTTATTTAATAATTGAGACATTAATTAAATTATCATATATTAAATCCTAATTAATATATACGCATTTAATTAGTCATCATAAATATCATTATATATTTATACCAACCTCCAATCTCCATAATTTCTTAATCAATTAATTAACCATTAATTAATGAATTAAATAACTATATCAAATAATATTTAATATGGAGTTAATTAACATATAAATATCAAAAGGATACATCTCTTTATGAATCCAATTCATATAAATCTTATGTTTGAATCTTATTCAAATATCTCTCTTGCATTTGGATTATAGATCATATCTATAATTAACCATTATATATTAATCTCATTAATATAAAATTCCCTCACTTGATTTGAATAATTCAAATCATTCCTCATTAATATCCTTTTGTGACCTAGCAAGGGGACCTTATAGACCTACAAATTAGAAGTTCCAATGATATGAGATTAATTGATTCAACTTCTTTAATCCAATTAATCAATATTCATTAACTACCGATCACTCTACTAAAGATCGAGAGTTGCACTCTTCGCACTATAGATATATTTCTGTGTCCATGGATATAACCAATCAACAAAGCAATGACCCTTCACAAATGCTCATAACTACAGCTGGGTCAAAATACCGTGATACCTCTGCAGTTACGTCTAACTCCTTGAGTACCACTGATTCCTCTTAATGAACAAATAGTTTATAGTCCAACTATAAATTAACACCTCTCTGGCCAGTGAGAGGTTGAGGCCTCATTTTTCAAGACCTGAAACCAACTATTAATGGAGCAATTTATCTACTCTTTCAAGGAATGAGAAGAAGTGAATTCCATCTTGTGTAGCGTGTTCCTGGCAGGGTCGAGTCTACCGTCGCCCGTAAACATGCGCCTATGCAAATAATATTTATAAATCACCGAGTGAACTACTTATACTAATAGTATAAGCGGCAAGTATGGGGTCGAACCTTCAAAGCTTGTTTTCAGTTAAAGTGATAAATTGGGGGGGGGGGGGGATGGTTGGTGTGGTTGGATAATTGAAATTGCATGAAAATAAAATGCGAGAAAAGTAAAGATAGAAGTGGAATTAATCAAGATATCTTAGCTTAGAGGAATGGATTTACCGAATGTAATTTAGATCACCGACCCAATCTATGACATAAACTTCTTATTTATGCTCAACCCAGTACATTGGAATCCTAACCAATGGTCCTAATCATCTAATTAATCAAAATGCACAAGAAACGAATCTACTCCATACAAATTAACAAATCACATTAAGTTCTGGGGATTATGCTAAGATGACTATTTAACTTCCAACGTCTAATTAAACAATCAATATGGTTTTTCTCTAGGTTGCTAGGAATAGTTCTTTTTGCCTAACCAACCTATTGCTTCTAATGGGATTATCCTACAAATATTTGTCAGATATTACAAGGTAATCTTAAAGCATTAGAATCACACGACAAAATTTTTGGGCATCAATCAACAATTAGAATCATGCAATTCATAAATATAAATTCGAATCAAAACCTATAAATAAGTTTGTATACATCATTAAATTGAAATCTCACACAATTACATCGAGTTCCTCCGAATCCTTAAACTAAGAAACCAAAATCTTAGCTTCCCATGGAGGATGAGAAGCTACAATTCGACATCTACTCGATAAATTACTAAAGATACTGAAAATTGAAGGAAAACGAAAAAGGATGAAGATTAACTTTGGTCTCCATCGATTTGGCCTCCAAAATTTGGCATAATTTGACCTAGGGCCGAGGAGAAGTATATATAGAGATCAACGCAGCGTTGAAACGCTGATGCAGCCGAAAGAAAACATCAGGAAAGAAGTCCAATGCATGGTCAGCGCTCACTTGTGTGTGCGCCTCGTTGCTTGTCTGTCAATTGTTGCAGCATCACAACGCTCTAGAGAAGCATTGCAATGTTGGTGCTTCTGTCTTTTAGCGTTGAAGTTCAAGCGTTGAGATGCGTTGGAAAGCTGGCGATGATTCAACTCTAGAGCATTGTAACACTTGAGGCAGCGTTGCAACGCTCCCCTGCACTCTAATCTTCTACCTTCAAGCATTGAACGAGTGTCAAGCTTAGGCCAATTATGAGCGTTGTGACGCTCCGATAGCGGCATTTTGGTCATTTTGATTCCTTTGAATCCCGGATGCTCAAATTAACTCAAAATTGCTTCAAAGTAACCCCATTCTTCATCAAACGATTAATTCTACCTCTTGGTTACTTGATACCTACAAAATAGGAAAGTAAACACGTAAAATCCAATAACGAGTCCAAATTAAGCTAAGAATAATAGCTTTTTTTGGGAGCTATCAAACACCCCCAACTTAATTCTTGTTCGTCCTGAGCAAGGTAGAAACACACAATCAAGTAGAAAATAATTAAAAACATGCTAGCTTAATTCACAAATTTGTTACTCCAGTCTCAACAATTGAATCAAATGAAATTTGGAATCCAGAACGGAAATCAATTACAATCAATCAATGAAGCACAAGTTAAAAAATGATGCTTGATCCATTCATGCATGAGTGAGCCTAGAGTTTCACTAGTTAAGCTTGCACAGCCCGGAAGAGTTTTAAAAAGTCCTCATCCCGTTTTCCCCTATCTGGTTCGGTTATCGACCTTGGACATACCACAGTTGCAAAAAAAAAAGGGCAACACTAAGACAAGGGTGCCTAAACTCAAAAAGAAAAAAAAAAGACATTTATTTAACCTAGAGGGCTAGCTATCACACCCCACCATCGGGAACCTATCACTCTTTTCTTGCGAGTCTTAACTAGACACGACGGAGGTAGCTCTTTTCACTTCTATCAATGCACACACACACTTTTTTTTTTCTTTTTTGCAGGCACGCTAGCAAATGCCTTATTTTTTAAGCTTTATTTTATTTTTTTTTTCAGAATCGCAACTAATTTGTTTTGCTTTATTTTTCTTTTTCTTTTTAATTCATAGTAGGCCCTAATTTATCCACTTTGTTTAGTTTTGCTCTAAAACAAGCATAGTTACTCTTAAGTCAAAGGTGAACCTTTCGGGGCGACAACAAAAATACAAACCAGATAACCAAATTTTAAGCATGCAAGGTTTTAATTTCGCAAAACAATGACTTAAAGATACATGAGAGATAAGATTTTTTTTTCAAATTAGGCTAAAAACCATGATAATGCTTTCCTAACGTTCTTTCATGCAAATTTCATTACAAGAAGAGTGTGTCATAAACTATCATGATAACAACAGAGAAAATAGCAAGCAAGTCAATTAAAGCACACAACATAGTCCGAGCACAATGCTCAAGGACCACAAACTAATAAAAACTACCCAACAAGTACCCCACCCCCAACTTAAAATAATACATTGTCTCCAATGTATTTCAAGTAAAGCTAAAAAAGATAAAAGCAAGGGAACATAAAACCTCCCCTGATAACAATGTCGCACAAGGGATGGTGGTGGTGGTAGGCTCGCCTTCCAAAAAGATGCTCTCCTCTCTTCTAGGTCGTCCCTACAAAACAAAAACAAAAAGAAACCTAATCTAGAAAACAAATAAAGAAAGCAGTGATTTTTTATTCACTTAGCTCCCTCTAGGAAAGGAAAATTTTTAACGTTGATTGCTCGACGTGACCTGTACCCTATCAAGGTACAAAGAAATTCTTGTATTTCTCTCGTCCTTTCTTGGATGAGTCAATATAGCCTGGTAGGGCTATAAGGCTTCTCATCTTCTAAAGAGAACCAGATAGGTTGAATTTCGATTTTTTGGAATATGGTAAAAAAGGAAAAAAGAAAGAATCGAAGGACTCAAGTGACTCAAAAGAGTCGAAAGAAAGAAAATACACAACTGACTCATGAGGACTAGGGGGACAAAACTCGAATATATACGAAATACCAAGAGTTATAACAGGCCGCAGTTGTTTAACCTATAACTCTATCACCTAAACGTCGTCAGATGTAGGCACAAAATTCTCCTTAACCTCACAAACTGAGAAACATGGAATGACGTCCTCATCATCACTGAAGTAGTAGTACTCTGCAAAGAACTCGGCCTCTGAGTTATAAATGATGGACTGCTCTGATGTGCTCTTCAGTTTCTGCATCGTCTCCATTAGCTGGGCAATATGGGTGATCAATCCTTGCTGCTGCGCTTGAAGATCCTACTGAGACTGAAAAGAACTATTAGTAAGTTTAGAAATTGAAAACTTCAAATTCATACTTGGGCACAAATCTCTATGAAGCGGTTTCTGCTCCTCCACCATGTCGACATGGACTACCTCATGCCTTAAGGTCTGGAAAATCAAAGGAATGGTCTAGCACGGCTCGTCTGGCCTCCGAACTTAAGTTGCAAGTTGAGCAAAAAGGTTACTTATACCTTGCAAGTCAGTCATAGCCTTTGCCTCAGGGCAAAGACTCTCCTACTGGATGCGCTCGAACTCTTGCTGCCTACGAAGTTTGTCCTGCTCAAACTTAAAAGTTCTATTAGTAAGCTTCATAACCAAAACCTCTAAAGACATACCTAACCCTGAAGACTGAGCATGAGTCAACTAGTGTGGTGCTGTGAAATCTTGGCTGCCAAAGCCCTGTTGCCATCTTGAGTATCTATGGCCAAAGGACTCCCACCGCCAAGAATGGTGAGGCTCGTAGTCCTAAGGGCCATAATACCCTTCTCATTGAATCCATGTGTTGCTGGCATCCACTGCAACCTCGGACATGCTTGAGTGGAATGTCTTTTGAGTAGGTAACTCCCACACACCTCAATTTGTTGCGATCTCCTCTTTACCAAGTGGCCAACCAAAGAAGTCAACTCGGCAAGCTCGTGGGGAAGGCCATTTACCTCATCATCAAAAATTGCAACTTGACCTTTAGACGTCGAAAATTGATTCAAAAGTCCCGTCATGCTCAACTGACACAAAAAGAAAAGAAATCAAAGCAAAAGAAACTTTAACTAAAAACTAATTAAGAAAAATTAATTGGCTTCCTTGGCCATGGCGCGAATTTGGTAGGGTCGAGTTTACCGTCGCCCGTAAGTCCATATTTATAAATCACCGGACGAACTAATTATATTAACTGGTAGTACAAGCAGTAAGTCCAACATCGAACCTCAGGAAAGTGTGGAAGATTAGTTCATCAAAGCTTGTTTTCAATTAAAGTGATAAATGGGGGGCGGGGGCGGGGGCGCTTGGATAATTGAAATTGCATGAAAATAAAATGCGAGAAAAGTAAAGATAGAAGTGCAATTAATTGAGATATCTTACCTTAGAAGAATGGATTTACCCAATGTAATTTAAATCATCGACCCAATCTATGACTTAAACTTCTTGTTTGTGCTCAACCCAATTGATTGAAATCCCAGACATTGGTTCTAATTATCTAATTAATCAAAATGAACAACAAACGAATCCGCTCCATACAAATTAACAAATTGCATTAAGTTCTAGGGATTACACTAAGATGACTGTTTTGTTGGATCGACACCAACATGTAGCGGAAGGAAACAAGATCCATAAGCATTCTAATTCATTAACTTTGGTTGAAAATAAACATGCAAAAATAGAGTATAATGGGTTTCAAGAACATACCTTGGCCGAACCATTGAAATCTCCATTTCCAACAGCTAAATCCTCCGAATTCATGTAGGATTGTATCAATAGCAATGAAAGCATAAGGATCATCTAAGCACTCAAATTCATTAATTTTGGCATAATATAATGCATGCTTCTGTAGAAAAATGGGTTTCAAGACATACCTCTTGTAGAACTTCTTCAAATCTCCTTCACCAGTTGCAATCTTCTCTATATCTTATTGTAGACCACCTCAAGATCTTCCCCACTATTCTCTTGGTGCTCTAGATTGAGTTGTGGAACTCAAAACAAGCTTGAATCAAGGGATGAAGGAGAAAAGCTCACTACAACAACCTTATTGAAGAACCATTCTTCAAACCGAATTTTCTCTAAAATTCACTGTAGATTGCATGCCTGGTTTTCACTCCAATCTCTTCATTATATTGCAGATCAACATGCAAAGAGAATAGTTACATGAGTTGCAACTCATGCTTGGAGAAGACAAGGCCAAGATATTGCAATATGTGTGAGCTAGTTCAAAGATGGATAATGGAAAAACTTATTTTTCCATTTTGTGTTTTTGTTTTTTAATTTTCCAATTTTATCTAAAAATCAAATCTTAATTTAAAAAATCTATTTGATTTTAAAAATGAAAAATTAATTAATTTCATTAATTAATTATTAAATAAAATTTAATAAATTTAATATCAATATTAAATTAATTTTAACACACATCCATCTTTATACATTTAAATCATATTTAAATATATAAATTCTCCTATACCGTTTAATTCTAAAATTAAAAATAATTATATCTCATATAATTACTAATTCCCATAATTCTAATTTGAACGTTTCAAATTAACTTATCACGCTATTCTAGAGCTAGTCTGTTACAAGCTAGTTGGGGACCTCGCGGACCTATAGATCATGGGCTCCAACGATCCAAGATTAATTAGCTAACTTATCATGCTATTCGTTAACTAATGGGTCATTCCACTAAAGCCCATAGTTTCACTCCCCTCACTGTAGATATATTATGTCCACATGATTTAACCATAATAAGCAAGTCGACCCTTCACAGGTTGTTCGTAATAATGGTTGGGTCAAATATCTGTTTTACCCCCGAGATTACGTCTTATTCCTCAAGTCCCTACTGATCCTCTAATGAACAACTGGTTTGTGATCCAATCACCAAACCAAACTCTCTTAGCCCAGTGAGAGGGTAGAGCCCTTGTTCAAGACCTAGATTCAGTACTTGAGAGAACAACCTTTCTCCTATCCCTAAATCGGGTAGGCGTGAACTCCATCTTGCATCTTATGTCCCCAGCTATCTATCTAGTCTTACCCCTAAAATGGGAGTCTTATTGAGCCAGCATTGTTGAGTCAACCCTCAACTATGCAAATCTAAGGGCAATCCCGAATAAACAGGAGTTCATAGTCAGCTCAGGATTAAGATCGAGTTACCTAGGTCATCTAGGTGAAATAGTCAGTCTTAAACAGTAAACAACATTATAAAGTAAGAGTGACTTATTTTTTGGCCTTATCTTATGCAAACACATTGCATAGGACGTCTCCACTTCTCATATCATAACATGTACGAATTAGGATTACATCATATGTAGCACTTTACAACTCTTTGTAACAACTATAGAGTAGGCCGCATCCAACGGTGTTACCAGAATAAGGTACCCAACCTCATTCATGTACCATAGATCATTTTGACTATTTACTCGAATCCGATCCACTCTTATGTCTTCACATAAAGTTCAAGTACTCATACAATAGTCATGGGTCTTGATTATAGGACTTTCAATTTATGAGATCAATAACAAGTATATTGATTATAGAAAATGTTTTATCATTTTACAAACTACGAGTTTTTAGGACATAAAACCCAACAATACTCCCACTTGGACTAAAACTCTAAGTGGATCAATATACATAAATATATACAATGTCGAGTTTACATGGAGAGAATAAAATGTACAAATATAATAAACTAGGGCATCATAATACTCATCAATTCTCCCACTTTCCCTAGTGATACAAAACTCGTAGACCTAGTCCTACTAGGTGACCCTCGAACACTTTTGCTGAGAGGGCCTGCGTAAATGGATCAGCTATGTTTCTTTTGCTGATTCGCTTACAGCAACATACTCAGCTTCCATTGTGGAGTTCGCAATACAACTCTAGTTGATGCTTCTCCACACAATTGTTCCTCTGTTAAGAGTGAATACTGACCCTGAAGTTGATTTCCTCAAATCAATATCGGTCTGAAAGTCAGAATTAGTGTATCCAGTAAGGATCAGATCCTTTGGACCATACACGAGCATATAATCTCTCGTTCTTCAAAGATACTTGAGAATGTTTTTAACAACAGTCCAATGGTCATGACCAGGATTGGACTGAAATCTGCTGACAATTCCTACGACATAGCATATATCGGGACGATTACACAAAATTGCATACATCAAACTCCCAACTGCAGATGCATATGAAATTCGATTCATCTCTTCAACCTCTTGAGGTGTCTTAGGACTCTGCTCCTGAGACATGTGAATTCCATGCCTGAAAGATCCTTTCTTGGAATTTTTTCATTTTATACCTAGACAACATCTTGTCTATATAAGATGCTTGAGACAATGCTAATGTTTTGTTCTTGTGATTCCGAACTATTTGGATTCCAAGAACATACTGTGCTTCTCCCAAATCTTTCATTTGGAATTGTGAAGCCAGCCATCTCTTAACGTCAGCTAGATATTCTACCTCATTCCCAATGAGTAGAATATCATTACATACAACAACAGAAAAACGACAGTTTTGTTGACGATTTTCTTGTAGACACAAGGTTCGTCAATATTTTATTCAAAGCCATAAGATTTGATCGCAGCATCAAATCTCATATTCTAGGATCTAGAAGCTTGTTTTAATCCATAAATGGATTGATTAAGCTTGCAAACATTTTGCTCTTGACCCTGTTGTATAAACCCTTCTGGTTGAGACATATAGATACTCTCTTCAAGATAGCCATTCAGAATAGCTATCTTGACATCCATTTTCCATATTTCATAAAATGTGGCTATGGACAAGAGTATTCTAATAGACTTTATCATGGCAACTAGAGAGAAAGTTTCTTCAAAATCTAACCCTTCTCTTTGGGTAAACCCTTTTGCCACAAATCTAGCTTTGTAGGTTTGTACCTTACCAGCTTGGTTTCGATTTCTCTTGTAGATTCACTTGCAACTGATGGGTTTTACCCCTTCTGGTTGATCTACAAGATCCCAGATAGAATTGAAATACATAGATTCCATTTCAAGGTCCATGGCTTTAATCCATGGTCTTTGTCCGCATCGTTCATTGCTTGATTAAAAGACAACGGATCCTCTAAACCATCATCTAGTATGATGACTTGAGTTTCAGTTAAACCCATGTATCGGTCAGGCTATTGCACAACCCTCCCACTATGACGAGGCATTCTCAACTCTTGAGAAGGATGTGAAGTATCAGTTTCATCAAAAACTCTTGTTGATGGACCTGCTCTATCAACAACTCATGTTGAATGACCTGCTCGATCAACAACTCTTGTTGATACATTTGTTGTTTCTCCGGACATTTATTCTATTACTAGCTTACTGCGAGGTTGATGGTTCTTTATATAATCTTCCTCCAGGAAGGTTGCATTTGTCGATACAAACATTTTATCTTCCTGGGAATCATAAAAGAAACCACCTTTAGTTTCCTTCGGATAGCCTACAAATAGGCACACT
This sequence comes from Benincasa hispida, assembly GCF_027475165.1. NCBI lineage: Eukaryota > Viridiplantae > Streptophyta > Magnoliopsida > Cucurbitales > Cucurbitaceae > Benincasa > Benincasa hispida. The sequence goes on along the minus strand of NC_143478.1, from coordinate 51,551,906 downwards.
TTTGAATGGTGTTCCAAATTTTTAGGATTCTGCACCAACACATGTGCTGGACAACCCTAAATCCTCAAGTAATATAGATTTCCTCTACATCTTAGCCAGAGCTCATTAGGCATTTCAGAAACGATTTTCGAGGGAACTATGTTCAAAATATACATCGCAGTCTCAACTGCGTGTCCCCAAAAAGAATTTGGTAACTGAGCGTAACTCATCATGGAATGAACCATGTCCAACAAGGTTCTATTTCTCCTCTCTCTGCCACACTGTTCTGCTGGGGTGTGCCAGGGGCTGTGAGTTGAGACTGAATTTCATGTTCTATTAAATAGTTCTGGAATTTTGTGTCCATATACTCACCACCTTGATTCAATCGAAGTGTTTTAATCTTTTTACCTAATTAGTTTTGAACCTTAGCCTTATACTCTTTGAACTTTTAAAAAATTTCTGACTTTTGGTGCATTAGATAAATATGCCCATACCTAGAATAATCATCTATAAAACTGATGAATTATTCATACCCTTCTCTTGCTCTAACATTTAGAGGCCCACAAAAGTCTGAGTGAATCAGCTCTAGGGGTTCTTTGGCTCTAAGTCCTTTTCCAGAAAAAGATTTTTGTCATCTTACCCTCAAGAAAAGACTCACATGGAGGTAATGAACTGTCTTCCAACTTATTTAGATGATCGTTCTTAACCAATCTCTCAATCTTATTGAGATTTATGTGACCCAGTCTCAAGTGCCAAAGATAGGCATTTGGAGAAATCTTCCTCTTCTTATGAGTCCGAGCAGTTTTAAACATCTCTATGTTCAACACTGCTTTGACCTCAGTTGGTTTTAACATGTACAAGTTATTTCCTAATTTTGCAGAGCAAATCTATTTATTTCCCATATTGATGAACACTTCACCATTTTCGAAATAAACTATATAATTTTGTGCAAGCAAATAGGAGACAGAAATTAGATTCCTTTTCATAGAAGGAATATAATATACATTTTTCAAATAAACGTACTTATCTCTTATAAATAACTTCATATCTCCCACTGCTTTAGTTGAAACAATCTCCCCGGTCTCTACCTTAAAGATTGTTTCACCTTCTGTCAACTGTCTCCAGGAACTTGTTTCCTATGAGATAGTACAAACATGATTAGCGGCACCTGAATCAATTATCCAGATTTTATCGTTTTCCACTAAACATGTTTCGATAATAAGTAAATCATATTTATCTTTTTGTTCGAGTTCAACATCCTCATCTAAATAATTCATAATTTTAGATGAGTTGGGAGATAAAAGACAATCCTCTGTTAAAACCCTGTTGGTATAATCAACTGCAAGTAATTTGTTTGTCGATTTGATTTTACTGTTATGTACATCGGAAGTGAGTATACTAGAATTCAACATGCTGATAAAATTCAAACAAATTCTAATTAACAAATTGTAACTAAACCCAAAATCAAATTTTAGCAAAAAGTAATAATGTAACCATAACTATTATTTATTTGCAACGATATTTTAGTGAGTCAGAATATGTGCTACCGTGGGGCAGTCAGATACTCCTTAACTAAAACAAACAATTTTGACTAAACACTATCCCCGAAATAACTCTTATTCCTATAGTCGTTTAGTTACCATTTTTTATCAAGATCTTTTACTAACAACTTAGTAATTCTTGTAAGTGTGACCCACCATTTTCAGATCCTATAGGACGGTATGAATTTGCCTCCAAAATAGAAGACAACATCCAAGATGGAACTATAAGACCCTATTCATTTTACTAAATCCTGGGTTGTTCCGAATCCTATGTTACAACCCTCCGTGGAGATAGCCGTGCTAAACAACTAGCAAAGGGCCACTTAAAGCTAACCAGCAGGCGCAACATAGGAATCTCACGATTCAAACTAATGAAAGAGACCTTAGGATATATTGACACATATCCTTCACCCACTTACTATGAAATACTTCCTCCGTTTACCTTGATATTGACTTATACAAAACACTCTCCGTAGGGAGGCCACTTCCAGGATGACACGAAGCGTCATATGAATCTCACAATGTAAACTATGTCGAGACGTGGCAGTTGAAATCTATTTATCATATAATAGACTTATGTTTGAACAACTTCCTCTTATTCAATGAAATCTAGATTTAAGCTAAAAATACTCTCCGTAGGGAGGTCACTCCAGGGTGACACGAAGTACCACTTAAATCTGGATTGTGAACTCTTAGAGATGTGAGAGCTAAAAATAACGTATCGTATATGTTATTAATCTCCCACTGAAGTTTTCTAATAACTCTATAATATAGAAGTTATTAAACTGCCACTGAAGTGTTCTATTTGGGTATATTTATACTTAGGTTCTTTTCGGCTAATAAAACAACCCTAAGTCTATGTGGTTTATCTAAGTATAACTCTTATAATTGGATTTTAACCTACGATGTCTAGGTGATAAACCATTTTATTACCTCACATCACTCATGTATACTCATAAAACCGGTTACCAACGCTCAATAAGTCGACCATAATCCCCAGGTAGGAGGTGTTTCGTAAACCGTCAACTTAAGTACCCCCAGCCTTAGACAGGATTATATACTAGTTTAGTTTGTAACCTAGGTTTTATAAGTTTTAACAATTAAAACAGGTGGTCAACCTACGTGAGCATGCATCTGTTGTTTATGGATTTTAAATGTCTAAGAAAAATCAAAAGAATGAGAAAGCCCCCTCAAGAGAAATGGTACAATTTCTTTTCTATTGTTGGGATTGGTGTCTTAATTCTCCTGGAGTCTCGTAGTTTGTAACTACTCACCCAGGTTCAACCAATTGCAAGAATTTGTTGTTAGAGTCATCAGGAAACGTAGGAACAGAAGATTAGGCGGGTTTAGGGATCGCATTACTCTGCACCAAATGAAAATCCAAATTAGCAAAATTGTTGGAGAATTTGAAGAATTTCTCTCAAAACTAGTTGATCGATCGGGATATTTGCTTCATGAATGTTGAAGAAAATTGAGTAAAGAACAACTTTAAGGGCTGCTTAAGGAGAACAAATTTGGGAAGGCCATCAATTTTGAGGAAAACAGTGTTCCAACTTGTAGTCCATCCACGTGCCAGCGCATGCACCATCTTTCCAGGCTTCACAAAAATGGTGATATCACTCTGGGCAATAACTTTGTTAAGCTTATAATTAGAGTTCAAGACAACATCTTAGGAAGACATATGTACATTGATACTGCCCGTGGTCTTGGTAGCTCCCATTTGCTTGTAAGGCCTATTACTTTTGCTAGTCAGAATCATCTTTCTTTACTAAGCACGACTCTAAGACAAGTAAATCAGATTTGTCATGATCTCTTCATTTTCTGGAGAGTAGTGGGATTAGCTTGAAAACTCTACTATAAGCGCCACTTTCTCTGTAGTGTTGTCACACAGTAGCCCACCTAGAAGAGCCACTCGCTCTGTAGTGTTGTCACATGAGATAAGCACGCCGCTGGCCTGCTGGATACAGGTCCTTAAGGTCCCCAATTTTATAATAACTTATAAAACTTTAGACATGTTTAACATACATGAGGCATTCAAATTTAATATAACATTTATATTAAATACAAGAAACCCTAACATGCATACTATATATTATAACAATTATAACATACTTTCAATGCATGTTATATGCTTCCTATGGTGGGATTTAAATCTAAATAGCATACTATATGCACATACAAGATTTATTTAATTATAACATACATCAAATGCATAAATAAATAAGCACAGACTCATATGGTTTTAGTTTTGGCAAAACACAAGCAAACAAAACCTAATTATTACAAAAACAGCTTTCGAACTGCTCCCGGATTGCTCGAACCGCTCTAAAACGAACTCAAGTGGCATGAATCAGACTAGAACCGTCTGAAACGGACCAGCCAAGTCTGAACCAAACCAGTCAAGAACCATTCGAAGCTGAACTAGACCAGACCATAAGAGAACCGATCGAACCGGCAGCCCTTGCACATGTTCAACATCTCGCTAAGTCTCATCGTTTAGAATTGACGACCATCGTCTTGCATTTTGTCTGAACGTTTAGTAAATGAATGATTGTTTAGCAAAGCTACAAGATCGTCTAGTATTTTCCTTCTATCGCATAGTTTCATCGTCTAGTGTCGAAGGAAGCTACACGATCGCTTAGTGTCTCACACTATTGCGCAAGTCCATCGTTTAGCACGGACCATTTATTACACGATCACTTAGCTCCATCGTCTAACGCATGAAGTCGATCGTTTAGCGCACACAAAAGGAAAACAATCGTTTAATGCCATCATATAGCATTCAACGCATCGCCCAGCTCCCGCACAAAGGTATGTGATCGTGTAGTGCTATCGCATAGCAACTCGACACATCGCCTAGCTACCGCATAGAGGTAAACGATCGTGCAGTGCTATCGCATAACAACTGGACACATCGTTTAGCTCCCGCATAGAGGTAAACAATCGCGTAGTGTTATCGCATAGCAGCTCGACACATCACTTAGTTGCCGCATAAAGGTAAACGATCGCGTAGTGCTATCGAATAGCAACTTGACGCATCGTTTAGCTCCCATCAAAGATAAACGATCGTAGTAAGTGATTACTCAGGGCTATCGTATAGCTTTTCATCGAATCGCTTAGTTCTATCGTATAGAACCAAATGATCACTTAACACCATCGTCTAGTGCTTCATGTCATCATTTAGTATCCGTCATAGCTAAACGATCGCTTAACTCCATCGTATAGAACATCATTGCATCGTTCAACATCGTAGGCAAGCGATTTGTTTAGATCCATCGCATAGAAACTTCAACGCATCGCTTAACACTTCGTCTACATGGTCGCTTAGCTCCGCATCTAAACGATCGCTCAGTGCTATCGCATAGCATTTCATCGTATCACTTAGCATGCATCATTGCTAAATGATCGCATAGTACCATCGTATAGTAAATTCAACGTCTCATTTAGTTCCCATGCCAAAGCTAAACGATCGCTTAATGCTATTGTATAGCAAATTAAATGCATCGTTTAGCTTCCACAGGTACACGATCGTCTAGCGTTCAATATCACAATGACCAGTGCCCATTACTATATGATTATGTAGCTTTTCTTCACATTGTCTAGCGTCTGGAGCTAGATGATCGTTTAGCAACTGGAACCTCAGAGACGATAAAAACAGAGGCTGGTTTTCTGGAACTGCACCTCGGCCTCTTTGCTTGTTTCTTCGATTTATAACTTAATTTCAATTCTAATGACTCCAAATAAATTACAGACTCTTGGGAACACATTAAAGCTTATCAAACAAGGGCCAATTACAAATTTAAATGAGAAATTAAAGAGAATTAAATAGCCAACACTTAGAAAACCATATCGTGCATCAGTTTCATATTTCTCATATAAAACACCCACTAAAAAAAATTAAACCGAATTGAATGCTTATTTGATGCTCTGATACCAATTTTAGGATTGTATCAATAGGATCGGGATTACAAGAATCATCTAAGCACTCAAATTTACTAATTTTGGCATAATATAATGCATGCTTCTGCAGAAAAATGGGTTTCAAGACATACCTCTTGTAGAGCTTCTTCAAAGCTCCTTCTTCAGCTGCAATCTTCCCCATATCTCGTTGTAGACAACCTCAAGATCTTCCCCACTATTCTCTTGGTGCTATAGATTGAGTTGTGGGACTCAAAACAAGCTTCAATCATGGGATAAAGGAGAAAAGCTCACTGCAGCAACCTTGTTGAACAACCATTCTTCAAACCGAATTTTCTCTAAAATTCACTATAGATTGTATGCCCGATTTTCACTCTAATCTCTTCATTATATTGCAGATCAACATGCAAAGAGAAGAGTTGCATGAGTTTCAGCTCATGCCTGAAAAAGACAAGGTCAAGATATTGCAATATGTGTGAGCTAGTTCAAAGATGGATAATGGAAAAACTTCTTTTTCCATTTTGTGTTTTTGTTTTCCAATTTTTCAATTTTATCTAAAAAATAAATCTTGATTTAAAAAATCTATTAGATTTTAAAAATGAAAAATTAATTAATTTCATAAATTAATTATTAAATAAAACTTAATTAATTTAATATCAAATATTAAATTAATTTTAACACATATCCATCTTTATATACTTAAATTACCATTTAATTCTAAAATTAAACATAATTATATCTCATATAATTACTAATTCCTTTAATTCTAATTTGAATGTTTCAAATTAACTTATCACGCTATTCTAGAGCTAGTCCGTTACGAGCTAGTAGGGGGACCTCGTGAACCTACAGATCATGGGCTCTAACGATCCGAGATGAATTGGCTAAACTCATTAGACCAAATTAATCCCCATTCGTTAACTAATGGGTCATTCCACTAAAGCCCATAGTTGCACTCCCCTCACTGTAGATATATTATGTCCACATGATTGAACCATAATAAGCAAGTCGACCCTTCACAGGTTGTTCGTAATAATGGTTGGGTCAAATATATGTTTTACCCCCGAGATTACGTCTTATTCCTCAAGTCCCTACTGATCCTCTAATGAACAACTGGTTTGTGATCCAATCACCAAACCAAACTCTCTTAGTCCAGTGAGAGGGTGGGGCCCTTGTTCAAGACTTGGATTCAGTACTTGAGAGAACAACTTTTCTCCTATCCCTAAATCGGGTAGGCATGAACTCCGTCTTGCATCTTATGTCCCCAGCTATCTATCTAGTCTTACCCCTAAAATGGGAGTCTTATTGAGCCAGCGTTGTTGAGTCAACCCTCAACTATGCAAATCTAAGGAAAATCCCGAATAAACAGGAGTTCATAGTCAACTTAGGATTAAGATCGAGTTACCTAGGTCATCTAGGTGAAATAGTCAGTCTTAAATAGTAAACAACATTATAAAGTAAGAGTGACTTATTTTTTGGCCTTATCTTATGCAAACACATTGCATAAGACGTCTCCACTTCTCATGTCATAACATGTACGAATTAGGATTAAATCATATGTAGCACTTTACAACTCTTTGTAACAACTATAGAGTAGGCCGCATCCAACGGTGTTACCAGAATAAGGTACCCAACCTCATTCATGTATCATAGATCATTTTGACTATTTACTCGAATCCGATCCACTCTTATATCTCCACATAAAGTTCAAGTACTCATACAATAGTCATAGGTCTTAGTTTATTGGATTTAGAATTTCACACAATTTATGAGATCAATAACAAGAATATTGATTATAGAAAATGTTTAACATTTTAAAAACTGCGAGTTTTTAGGACATAAAACCCAACAATCCTTGTGTAGATCACCACAAGATCTTCCCTACTATCCTCTTGGTGCTCTAGATTGAGTTGTGGGACTCAAAATAAGCTGGAATCAAAGGGAATATGGAGAAAGCTCACTGAACCAACGCATTGAAGAACACCTTCTTCATCCGAATTTTCGTTAGCAAAAATTCAATCGGTTCATCACCCTTTTCTTCACTTTAATCTCTTCAATATATTGTAGATTATCATGCAAAGAGATGTGCTGCATGGGATGCAACTCAAGCTTGGAGTAAACCAAAGAAGAGTTGGTGGGTTCCTTGTGAGCAAGTTAAAGATGAACTTGAAAAACCCATTTTTCAAGTTTTGTGTAATTTTTCAATTTCTAAAATCTATTTTGATTTTAAAATCATATTTTATTTCTAAAATAAAAATTTATTAATTTTACAAATTAATTTCATAAATTAATTTCTAATAAAATTAATAAATAATTATTTGAACAATTTATTAATTCTAATTAATTTAATATCTAGTATTAAATTAATTTTTACATAAATTCATCTTCATATTTTTAAATCATATTTAAATATATTTTCTCAAATTCCGTTTGATTCTAATTTGAACGTTTCAAATTAACTTATCACGCTACTCTAGAGCTAATCCATTTTCAAGCTAGTAGGGGGATCTCATGGACCTACAGATCATGGGCTCCAATGATCCGAGATTAATCGGTTAAACTCATTAGACTGATCTAACCACCATTCGTTAACTAATGGGTCACTCCACTAAAGTCCATAGTTGAACTCCTCTCACTGTAGATATATTATGTCCACTTGATATAATCATGATTAGTAAGTTAACCCTTCACAGGTTGTTTGTAATAACGGTTGGGTCAAATCTCTGTTTTACCCCCGAAATTACCTCTTGTTCCTTAAGTCTCCACTGATCCCCTAATGAACAATTTTTTTGTGAACCAATCACAAAACCAAGTCCCTCTCATGCCAAATAAGGGGGCGGGATCCCTTGTTCAAGACCCAGAATCAACACTTAAGGGAACAACCTCTCTACTATCCCTAAAGCGAGTAGGAGTGAATTCCCTCTTACACCCTATGTTCCCAGCTATCTAGCCGGTTTTACCTCTGAAATAGCAGTCATATTGAGCCGACGTTGTTGAGCCAACCCTCACCTATGTAAATCTAAAGGCAATCCCAGATAATCAAGAGTTCACAGTTAGCTCACGATTAAGGTCAAGTTACCTAGGTCATCGCTTTTAAATAGTCAGTCTTAAATAGTAAACAGCGTTATAAAGTAAGAGTTCGTGGTCTGATCTTGTACAAAATCTTTTGCACAAGGACACCTCCACTCCTCATGTCCAACATGAACGAATTAGGATCACTTCATTTGTAGCACAACACTTTACAACTCCTTGTAAAACCTACAGAGCAGGCCACATTTAATAGTGTTACCAGAATAAGGTACCCAACCTTATCCATGTACTATAGATCATTTTGACTATTTACTCGAACTTGATCCACCTTTATATCTCCACATAAAGTTCATGTACTCATCCAATAGTTAAGGGACTTTTAGGTTTATTGGATTTCTATTCAAGCAATAGATCTATTCAATAACACCTTTATTAAATTTTTAGAATAAGCTCCATTGTTTACATTCCACGAGTTTTAGGATATAAAACCCAACATGTTTAACTTCCAACGTCTAATTAAACAATCAATTTGGTTTTTCTCTAGGTTGCTAGGAATAGTCCTTTTTGTCTAACTAACCTATTACTTTCAATTGTACAAATATTTGTCAAATGTTACAAGGTAATCTCAAAGCATTAGAATCACATGAAAAAATTATTGGGTATCATTCAACAATTAAAATCATGAAATTCATAAATATAAATTTGGATCAAACCCCATAAACATGTTTGTATGCATCATTAAATTGAAATCTCAAATAATTACATCGAGTTCCTCCGAATCTCTAAACTAAGAAACCAAAATCTTACCTTCCTTGGAGGATGAGAAGCTACAATCTGGCATCTACTCGATAATTTACTAAAGATACTGAAAATTGAAGGAAAAGGAAGAAGGATGAAGATTAACTTTGGCCTCCATCGATTTGGTCTCCAAAATTCGGCATAATTTGATCCAGGACCGAAGAGAAGTATATATAGAGATCAACGCAAGCATTGCAATGCTAATGCAGCCGAAAGGAAGCATCGGGTAAGAAGTCCAACGCATGGCCTACGCTTACTTCCGCACGCGCCTCATTGTTTGTCCTTCAATTATCGCAGTGCCACAATGTTGGTGCTTCTGTTTTTTAGTGTTGTAGTTAAAGTGTTGAGATGCATTGGAACGTTGGCGATGGAATACTCCGGAGCATTGTAACACTTGGGTTAGGGTTGCAACCCTCCCCTACACTCCAAACTTCTACCTTCAAGCGCTGAACAAGTGTCAAGCTTAGGCCAATTATGAGCGTTATGACGCTCTAGTAGGGGCATTTTGGTCATTTTGATTTCTTTGAAGCCCGAATGCTCAAATTAACTCAAAATTGCTTCAAATTAGCCCCATTCTTCATTAAATGATTAATTCTACCTCTTGATTTCTTGTTACCTGCAAAATAGGGAAATAAACACGTAAAATCCAATAACGAGCCCGAATTAAGCCAGGAATAATAGCTCTTTTTGAGAGCTATCAAATCTCAGCTCTCTAATCAGACAAATACCCAAAGTGGTAGGCTTGTTGATTCGACTATCATGGCCACTCTCACCCATACAAATCAAAGGACCGCCGTTATAAACAGGAGTTCACAACTCACTCGGGATTAAAGTCAAGTCTTCTATGGTCATCCAAGTGAAATGTAAGTCTCTTCTAATAACTATGTTATATAGAGAGTCTATTCATTTCTTGGTCTGATCTTATGCAAACACTTTGTATAGAATACCCTTGCTCGCATGTCTCCACATGAACGATTAGGATCTAAACAGATTTGATCTTGACTGACTCAATTAAGGTATTAGTCTTTGTTCTATTAGAAAACAAAAATCGCATTTTTTTCACTTCGTTCAAATAAAAGTTGTACCCATACAGAATTCTTCTATTTCTCCGTATGATCTCTATCATCATCTCTATTCCCTTTATCAATCCTCCTATCCCACGTAGGTCTATGAATTTCTCTATCAATTCTATTACCTTATCCTTACCCATGAGGTTCCAACATTTGATCCTTAATTGACCTAGCAGTTTTTCTCAGGTATCCTAAAAAAAAATGGTTTTTATACATCCCAACCCCATCCCTTGGAAAGAAAAAGGTAGCACCGAAGAAAGGAAAGAGTGAGATTGTTTTTGTTGTTCCCGCAAAATGAAAATCATTAACTTGGCGAATGAAGTGGGTCAACCTCTTTTTTCCTTCGGCCAAACACTTTTTCTCACTGGTCGAGCTTTCTACAAAAAAAAAGCGATGCAAGAATGTATTCTCTTATCTAAGCTTCTTCCCTGTGTATTCGCTCCCCCCATCGTAGATGGTTCAGTCACGCCCAGTGCCACGAAATGATTGAGAACTATGACGGGGTCGAAATGCATTTTTTTCTTTGTATTAAGTAAGTATTTCATGACCAAATAATTCAAGGAGGGGCGCATTGCGAGGAGGGTTCTTTTAAGTAGATGACTCATCAAGCCGTCGGAGCGGGAATTCTTTGGGAAAAAAACTTGAATAACTTTGTTTTTATGAAGGAATCATCATTTTCTATCAGGAACGCTATGTCATTTACAACTCCGACATATTTTAGATGCTTGAAGGCTCCGCTCCTGACGCGAAGTAATTTAGAAAGATTCTTCTTTATCGATGGTGATCGGTCATGGTATCCATAGCGTTGCTTTTTTTTCGGCCAAATCCAAATTTCGTTTTGCTTTTCCCAATTGTCGAGCCTGATCGACTTGACTCTTTTCTCTGCTTCCCAGCCTCTAACTTCGTTTTGTTCTTCTTTTGTATCGTCGCTTGAATGAAGACACCCGATTGGCTCGACTTTCACAAATGCCCACTATCGGCCTTTCTCCTTTCCGGGTTTGGATTTTGTGTGTTGTTTCAGTTGTCGTGGTCGATGAGGAAGAAAGAAATGAATGAATATTCTTTTAGGAAAATGTAAAATAATACACCTACCGAGACGAAAGACAAAGGTGAGTCTTGTAGGTGGATGTATCGAACCGAAACAAGATCTCAGGTTGACATCTTGATACAGTGATTTACCATAATAATAATAGAGTCAATGGCGATTCCGCCGTGGGAAGAGTTGCTTCTTTCTTGATAAGGGGGCTTCTATTCACTAATGTAGACTAAAAGTGCTCTCCAAACCGTGCTGGATAGTCACCCATCACACGACTCTTAAACCCAACCCGTGGTGGATACCGGGAGACAAAGTCAAAGCGCTTGATCCTTTGCCTCATACTTTGAGATGCTCCTCCCCGCCAATCAAGTAGCAACGCTACTCGTGATAGGTTGAGTTTGAAGCCGCTATTGTTCAGTTCGAATAAGTCAAGTCCCTTCGGTCGGTTTGCTCAGGTGGTTTTCCCACTCTGTGGGCTTCCCTAACGTTCAGAGTTATTCTTGTTTGAGAAAGAAGCACTGGCCGAACGCTCTGAATGAATAAGAAATAGACAGTGGAGGGAATCAATGATTCTTATTTCACCGAGTTGAAGCTAGAAACATGTCAATTACACACCGGAGGTTGGTAATAACTGAGGGACAATGCCCCCTAACCTAAGTGGACCTACAAGCAAAGCAATAGGTACTTGATCGGGTGGGGGAGCGGTTTGGTTTCGTGCAACGCCCTCGCAGCAGGAAGAGGGTTGTTGTCATTTGAAAGGAGAAGCCCTTTGTATAGGGTTCCAAACCAGCACACCCCTAAACAAAAAGGTTTTTCATAAAGGTAGCTTGTCTATGCCTTTTGAAAACCTTACTCTTACTACTAATAATAATGAAGGGGCTTATCTATATACTACAGACCATTTAGGTTATCACTTACACATGATCCATCTGTATGTCTCCACATACATGTTTAAGTTTCATCAGATAACCTTGGATCTTAGTTTATTGGATTGAATTAGTACAGTCTAAACGTCAATAAAATACCTCTTATTTGGTTAGATATGTAATTTGTCTTTACAAATCACAAGATACATGAGATTTAGGACATAAACTCCAACAGATCCTTTACAAGTAGTTCATAATAACCGTTTGGTCAAATTACTATTTTACTCGTGTAATTATCTCTATCTTCTTAAGTACCATTGATCTCTCTAATTAACAATCTATTTATGTTCTTAACATAAACTAAGTCCCTCTCGTGCCAGTGAAAGGGTAGGCATCCTTTATTCCAAGTGCGAAATCAGTACTTAAGAGAACCACTCCTGTACTTATCCTAAAGGCGTGAAGAAGTGAATTTCATCTTGTGTAGCTATGTTCCCTGCTACCTACTCAGACACATCCCCAAAATGGTAGGCAATGAGTCGGTGTCTCATGCCACTCTCACCCATACAAATCAAAGAACTGCCCTCATAGAGACAAGTCCATAACTCACTTAGGTTTGAGATCGAGTTACATGATTATCCTATGATATATTAAGTTATTCAATTAACAGCATTACAATGAGAGATTAAGTATTTCATAGTCTGGTCTTATACAAACTCATTGTATAAGATACTCCCACTCACATGTCTTTACATAATGATTTGAATCAAATCGTTTGTAACACTTACAACATTTGTAACAATTACAAAGTGGGTCGTATCCATAATGTTCTCAAGATAAGACACCCAACCTTAATCTATATACTATAGATCCTTTAGGTTATTACTTGAAACAATAACATGCTATCAGTGATTTCAATGATATCATGCTATCAATGATAACTTCAATTATGACTATCACTGATAACTCCATGAATACCACTGAAATCTACCTAAGTTCTACCATCGATGTCATTGATAATTGATATCGCCAATACATAGATATCATTGATATCTTCCTAAGTTATATCGATGATATACTAATATTACTAATATCTTCCTGAGTTATATCCCTCATATCCCTAATATCACTGCAACCCCCTTTGTGAGGAGGCACCCCTTCTCCTGAAGTTATGGGGCTATTTTGCCGAGTTCCTTAGAGATCACAGAGAACAAGGAGATATACAGTTGAACGTAAAGTCGAAGACCGTAGTTCTTTTGAAAACTACTACCATAGTGACGCAACAAAAAGATCAAACTGAAAAGGAAAATGCCAAACATCATCAAGAATTTTCCCGTGATAATTACTTTTCGTCCGAAAAAATATGCTAGGGAACAAGTTAGAATGGGAAAAATCCGGCACAGAAAAGGCAAATTTTCCATATAGATCGTCGGAACTCAGAATTTCTTCGATTCCGTCGAGCTACTTCAATAGCTCGATATGAAAGACGACCAACTCTACAACTTTTAGCGCCATATCTTCCAAAACCAAGTTGTGTACCATCCGGTATGCAACCCCTACTACATCTGCCTTTACGATATTTACTATATTTCGTACGTTTCAGATATAACACGTTCCTTTATATATATATATGAAATCCACACTTTGACACCTAAGATTCCATAATGAGTAGATACTTCCGCAGAAGCATAATCGATTTTCTGGTTAAATACATTACGAGATGTTTTTCCATACTTTCCGCATTTAGTTCTAGCTATTTCCGCGCCTTCTGATCGATCTGAAAAGGTGAGTAATAGTTAGTGAATTTTTAAATCAATAATCGAATCCTTTGAGTGATTAATATGTAAGTATATCAGTGGCTATCATAGATAGATTTCTATTATGCCATAATAATATAGGGACAGTTGAAAATATAGACATTAGACCCAAAGTATATTTTTATTGGTCGGAGTCTATTAGTGATAGACTATATCAATGGTAAGAGTCTATCAACGGTAGAAGTCTATTGCTGATAAACTTGGCTATATTTGCAATTTTTTTAAATAATGTTATACACTTGGTTATTATTCCTAACAATGTTACCAACTGCAATTACCCTTATAATAAAAGTCTATTAGTGATAGCTACTAATAGATTCTATAAGTTTTAGACTTCTAGTTTGATCTGAAGAAGACGATAAAAGAAAAGAGTGAAAAAGAAATGTGGAATAAAAGATTGAAGTGCGCAATAAAAGATTGAAGAATACACAACTAAAACTATCAAAAAAAAGGGAAGAAAGACGCTATCAATAGATTTTATAAGTTTTAGATTAAAATTAACTTTGTTTTTATTGTTTGTATTATATATATAGAAGGTGATTGATGGTTCTATTTTTATTTATTATTTTATTTAACTCAACATAAAAATTAGGAGTTGCTAAACGAGGAGAAGACAGCAAAAGTACAACTTTCCACAAGAACGAGCCAATAATAAGGATACTTTCAATACACTATTGCATGTTATTGAGCTTTGACAACTTATCAGCAAGTGTTTCCTCACTGAACACACTATTACTTCTAGTACAACAACAACAAAGTACATCAACAATCCAATAACAAATGAACAGAAGAAATCTATAGATGTGCAATAGGTAAAAGAAGAAAGATCTTGAAAGTTTAATCAAGCATACATGCCTTGAGGTAGAAAAGAAAACCCAAAATAGAGGGAAGAAAACGAAACTGAACCAAAAAAAGTAGAAGCGGAAGAAATCAAATAGGATAAAAGTAGAAAAGCAGGGACGGTTGGAGAAAATATAGGGAAAAGGGAAATTGAAGGGTAGGATTGGAGTGAACTGAGAAATTAAAAGGGAAATTTGGGCCAATGACCTAATATCTAGGCTTATAATGTCAAATGACCTCTTTTTTAAAAAAAACTGTCAACTGACCTTCTGCTGACGTTGTCACGGTATGAGATTACAAGAATTGCCCCTGATAACTATTTCGCTCTTGCTACTTGGATCTCGCTTTTGCTACCTGTCTTCTTCCATCATGATGTGATTGTTTGTCACTGTACGATTGATTTGACAATTTCCACAAAATCTGTCTACAATTTAAATCATTAACAAACAACAAATATGTAATGGTGAATTATTTAAAATCTAAACTTCATTTGAACTGTCATTTTGTTGAACGGAGATTTATTGAACGAGGTTTTCCAAAATGGAGTTTTTCAAAATCAAACGGAGTTTTCAGAGCGGGTTTTTAAGAACTGAACAAACTTTTCTTGAACTTGGTCTCATTGGTGTTTGTAGAAATGTGGTCTCAAAAATGGTATGTAAATAGACAATGTAAATAGCATAACAAAAGGAGTGTGAGAAAGAGCGACAATGAGAAAGGTGGAGAGAGAGAGCGACAACGAGAAAGGTGGAGAGAGCAAGATTGAGCTATAGTGAGAGAGCGAGAATCGTGAGAGCGAGAGCAATTGGGAACAACAGCGAGAAAGATCCATGTGTATTACTATCTGCTTAATAAAAAAATGTTTTCTTGCTTTGTCGGATGACAGAAAACTTTGTACTAATTCGATACGGAGGTTATTGGGATGAGAACCAAAATTTGTATGTTAGAGGCGAGCTAACAGGAATCATTGTGCCTATTACCTTGAAGTATGACGAACTTAAAGCTCACATTTATAGGATTGCAAATGTAAGTTGCTCAGAGTTTGATGTTGTTATGAGAGTTAAATATAAGCTTGACTTTGAAGCCCCTCCACAGTACATACGGAATGACGGTGATGTTCGCTTCCTTCTTTTTCGAGATGATCTTTTTAGAGTTCAACTATATGTAACGCTAAAATCATACCATGATGAAAATGTGAATATGAGTCATAATGGTATAGGTGTAGACAGACAATACGAGGTATTATATGAGCTTAATCGAGAAGAAGGTGATATTCCATTGTCTATGGATACTCAACCATCAACATTATCAATAGACATTGACAACATTCATGCAGTGGACTTGGAAAGAGAAACTCAATGTAACGGACTTGTGCTTCGTAATGAGAAATCAGCAGGCTTGAATTTTATGGATTGTGGTTCTTCAGAAGAGTGTGATCCTTTCGTGGTTGATAATGAAAGATCAGTAGGATTGAATTCTATGGACTGTGGTCCTTCAGAGGTGCATAGACCTACAGTGGTTGTTACTGAGAGATCAGCAGGATTGAATTCCATGTCTTCATATCATAGAAGGGAATTGATTATGCCTGGTACCTCTTCATTTGAGACAGATCTTGAAGTTGGTCAAATTTTTTTGAGTAAGTGTGATTTAAAAATGAGATTGTCTATTCTGTCCATAAACAATAATTTGAATATAAGGTAAGGAAGTCAACTAAGTCTTTGTTTACTGCCAAATGTATAGAGGATAATTGTAAGTAGAGCCTTCATGCAATGAAAATTCCAGGGTGTGACATATTTAAGATCACGAAGTATATGCAGTCGCACACATGTTCTATTGGAATTTTAAATCATGACCATAGACAAGCAACGACTGCGGTAGTTGGTGAACTAATCAAAGACAAGTTTACAGGCATAGGACATGTTTATAAAGCTTGTCACATCGTTGAGGATATGAGGAAAGAGTACGACGTAAACATAAGTTATGATAAGGCATGGCATGCAAGGGAAACCGCTTATGATCTCGCTAGGGGTACTCCAGAAGAGTCGTACGTTGTTTTACATGCATATGGTGAAGCATTAAAAATGGAGAATCTAGGTACATGTTTATGGCATTAGGGCCTTGTATTAGAGGTTTTTCAAGTTGATGGCATGTGATAATTGTTGATGGATCGTATCTGAAAGAAAAATACAAAGGGACCATGTTGGTCGGCATTTCCATGGTTGGAAACAACCAAGTTTACCTACTAACATATGCCATAGTGGACAATGAAACTGATCGAGCTTGGAACTGGTTTATGTCAAATTTGAAGTGTGCCATTGGAGAACCCCTTAACTTGGTGTTTGTGTCCAATCAAGCGATATCTATTGGGAATGCCATTCGTGCAGTTTTTCCCACGACATTTCATGGATTGTGCACATACCACCTAGAAAATAATATTCTTTCCAACTTTAAGTACCGTACGATTGTTGGAATGTTCAAGGATGCAGCCAGGGCATTTCGCATGTCAGAGGCAAGCACACTAGGACCAACTATATACTTTTCAAAATGGTGCAGTATCAAAATATTTGGAGGATATTGGGCTTGAAAGGTGGGCGCGTGTTTACCAAACAGAACAAAGATATGATAACATGACGTCCAATAGTGCAAAGTATTTCAATTCATTGACCAAAGAATATCGACAGCTGCCTATAATGTGCTTATTGGAACATGTTTGAGGCCTCATCCAGTCATGGTTTTATGAACGGAGAAATTATTGGGCATCTCAAACGACGTCACACTTGAACTACTGTGAAAACTGATTAGCAACTGAGTGTGACAAGGGCAGATGATATCGGGATGAGTCGATTGATTGTTATAGGATCCATGTGCGGGACAATCGATTGGACGGTATTGTGAACCTCCATATGAAGTAATGCATATGCAAAGAATTTGACTCACTCAGTATCCTATGTTCGCATGCAATTGTGCATGCACAAGAGCGAAACATGTCCATCCATGGTTTGTGCAATCCATTCTATAGCGTTGACTACCTCATGGCTACTTATGCAGAGCCCGTACATCCACTCGGGCACATATCTGAATGGAAGAGACCTCCGGGATATATGGAAAAGCATATTGCACCTTCTAGAAGAGTGTATAGGTCGGGCGACAAAGAGTACAAAGAATACTATCAAAAGGAGAAGAACGCAGACAAATAAAATGTGGTAGGTGTGGCAACTACGAGCATAATCGAAAAAACTGCAGTGAACTACTCACATATGGGCGACCTACTGATTCTAATCCAAATGATTCAAATGTCGGTCGATTGTAATTGTCTATGTGCCACTTGTAATCCTCAAAACTGTAACTTGCTATGTGCCACTTTAATCCTCAAAATTGTAATTTTCTATGTGTCACTTGTCTATTCACGAATCTCTTCAAATGTATCGCTTATCTCTCTCTTCTTTTTATAAGTTTAATTAAGTGGTTGTCTATCCATGAATCATTCTAGAAATGTCTCGCTCTCACTAATCTCCCTTTCACTTGTAATCCCTTTTAAAATGTCTCGCTTATAAGTTTAATTACTAAAGTTTGTCTATTTATGGATCTCTTCAAATGTCTCGCTTATCTCACTCTCGCTTTTATAAGTTTAATTAAATTGTTGGCTATACGTGTATCATTCTGGAAATGTCCCGCTCTCTCTAATCTCGCTATCACTTGTAATCCATTTTAAAATGTCTCGCTTATAACTTTAATTACTAAAGTTTGTCTATTCAAGAATCTCTTCAAATGTCTAGCTTATCTCACTCTGCCTTTTATAAGTTTAATTAACTTGTTGGCTATTCATGAATGAATATTCTTGGAAATATCTCACTCTCTCTGGATCTCACTCTCGCTCTCACTAATCTCCCTTTCACTTGTAATCCCTTTTAAAATGTCTCGCTTATAAGTTTAATTACTAAAGTTTGTCTATTTATGGATCTCTTCAAATGACTCACTTATCTCACTCTCGCTTTTATAAGTTTAATTAAATTGTTGGCTATACGTGTATCATTCTGGAAACGTCCTGCTCTCTCTAATCTCGTTATCACTTATAATCCATTTTAAAATGTCTCGCTTACAACTTTAATTACTAAAGTTTGTCTATTCAAGAATCTCTTCAAATGTCTCGTTTATCTCACTCTGCCTTTTATAAGTTTAATTAACTTGTTGGCTATTCATGAATGAATATTCTTGGAAATATCTCACTCTCTCTGGATCTCACTCTCGCTAATCTCGCTATCACTTACAAAACTTTCCTCAAGTTTTTCTATTTATGTTACTCAAATGTTTGTCTATTCATGTTAGTTCTACACTAACAATTTAAATAACATGTTAGTAAAATTACATCAATAATATACATAATATACATGTACGTCAATAATATGGAGTGTTCGTCCACAATTGACATGCCAATTGCATCCTATAGTCACTCATCTTCTCCTGAGTGATTACAGATGGGGCACTACCAATCACTAAATGTTCTAAGAATTTTACAATAAATAATTCATAATTTAACAACCCGTGCTGTGTATTCGTAGAGCCAGGTCGGGATATCTTCTAACGAGATGTTTCTATGAATGACTTCCAATGTTTCAAGTCATAGTAGTGAAGAAGCGATGGTAGGGTGTAAGTCAACGGTTCAAGGAAAGACTCCAGCTTCTTCTTCGATGCAATGGACGGTAGTGAATCAAATACGAACAACCAACCTCTATTTAGATCGAATGCAATCAACATCCAATGTTGATCTATGTTTGTTGCTGTATACACGAAGTCCACATCTGAGCATTTGACATCGAATTTACCCATGACATAATCTGAAAACGTCTCTTCCCCCCATGCTATGATAGCATGCAAAGTCGATTTGTTCTTAATATGTTAGTAGACCCCATCTCGAGAATTTAGGTGACTCTACACGGTGAAAAGAACATTAAAAACACATAATAGTCAACCAACGTATTCCTATTCAGAAGTGTAGTAAATGGTTACCGTTATTCCAATTGGCAGGATGGTGAAGCTGGCCATACATATGTCTGGTCGCCTATAGAATTTATCTTTTATGAACTAAAATATGATATTTAGGGTCTGCATCCAGAACAAGATATACGTTAGAAGAGGGGAGTAAACTGTATGTAGATGGTAAAAAGGACAAGAATCGTAAACTTACATCACACTCAACCCATGAACTTGGTTCGGTCAACTCCTAGAAAAAGGATTTGGATAATGGTTGAACAGCATTTTCTTAAACCTCGTTGTCTGTATTCTTATCGACAATCCAGTTCATCATTTCCTTGAATATAGCAGTTGGAACCTCATGCTCCAAGGAGTATTGGATCGTCGCTTTAAACTGTATCGTAGGTACCTCAGGGAGAGGGTACTTAATATTTGGACGATCCAAGGGAAGTTGAACCTTAGTTTCTTTCTCTTTTGTTATTTTCTTTTTTGGTTCGATGGGAGGTGTGTATTTATCAATGGCCTTTCTCTTACGTGTTGTTTTTCTACTCTTGACCATAACCTACAGAAATATAACAAAATGGTGAACATGTTGAATAACAAATATGAAGAAAGAAATTTTCAAATCACATAATGATCATACCTGTGAATTGAGATGTAGAGTGTTAGAGGAAGTTGTGATATCAAGCTGTACAAATGAATTGAGCGGTAGAGGTGGATTAGGTGACATAGGTGGAGGTGGGGTAATGTGACCTACGTACAGGTTGGATGGGTGACCAAGATAGAGTTGAGATGAGGGACATGGTGGCATTGTGGCTTGTCTGTGGAGTAGCGGACTGCGTCGCCTCAAACACCGTGGAACCCTTTATAGACTGTAATAGAGACAAAATAGTTGACAATTGTGCTTTGATGTCTTTCGTGTCCATCTTCAGATTTGATACATGTGCATCCAAGCTCGATATTGAGCTGTCAATGCTCCACAGGTACGAATATACATCAGGATCAACATTACCTCCCTCCCTATGGCCCAAAACCTCTAGGACAGAACACTCCTCCTCAGGCTCAGGTTGTACATCACCCACTAGCACAACATGACACATATCCTCGCTAGGGGTGTAAGTAGGTTGGTGGATGTTTTGGTCCCCATCAGATTCATTGTCCCTCACTCCACCTTCTGAATTACCCTGTTGTTCACCTTCCCCACCTTCTGAACTATTCTCTGAACTACTATCACTCTTGGAACTACTAGAGCTCCCTGACTCTCTATGTCGGAGTGTGCTTGTCTTACGACCCGTCTATCAACTGGGGTGTCCCGAAACTTCTTCTCAGCATCATACATGACAAGACCCACTTTGACTTTTGTCTGCATTAAGGAACCCAGTAAGATGGTTAGTGTACATTTAACAATCGAATAAACATACTGTGGCTAGATAGATTACACTTACATTTTTTGACTAAAAAATGTCTCTCTCGATTGCTTTGAATGACACTGAGTGGGAGCATGACAACCTTAATATACGAGGCATAGCTACCTTGCTCTTTCGAGTGGCAACGTTCCCTGCTATTGATGATAGGATCTCGTATGTCCACACCTAAATCCAAACAACTCAAATTTATAACTATGTTAATGTTAAACCAAAGATAAAGTTAAGTTAAGGTACATCTACCTGGAATGCTTGGGGAAATCCATGGAATGAGTACTTCACAACATAATTTTTATTTCCCCTCACCTTCTCCTTGTATAAATCAACCTTATCGTTCAGTGTCATCTTCAGGGCGTCGAGTGTCCTCTCCCAAATAATTGTACCCCAATCAAGATTGTTGTAGTAATCTATGTCTTCCAACATCGTCAAATAGGGTACGATCAACAACATTCTTTTGCTTCTTTTCACCCATCATTGCAACCTCTGTGTAATATACTAGGGTAATTTTAACAGCATCATCGTCATTTTCAAATACCAAATTTTTGTAATCTTTTTCAAGTAAATTCAAGTGGAATGTGTCTGAGGTCGACCGATTACCAAAGTACCTTGTCAAAAGTTCTTGTGAGGACTCCTCACTTCGTACAACTCACGTAGGAGACTGCAACAAACTAGTGATCAATAAAAATTCGTCCTTCGAAAATGTGATGACCTTTCCTCTGACAAATAAACAAATCGAGTCCACTTCTTACTTCTTCACTTCTCTCAATAACATATGGTGGATTAGTGGGCTATTGAATACAAGTTCAGTGTCTACAAAGCGACCAAAAATTGTTTTCAAAGATTTTGACATCTTAAATTACTCCTACATTACATGAACATTCAATTTATCAGTTAATAGGTTCGTACTAAAAAATCATTAACAAAACATATTGTTAAAGTCTCGCTCTCGCCAATCTCACCAATCTCGCTCTCACTAATCTCGCTCTCTCTAATCTCACTCTCTCTAATCTCGCTTTCACTCATCTCGCTCTATCCTATCTCGCACTAGCCCATCTCGCTTTCGCCCGTCTCGCTCTAGCCCATCTCGCTTTTGCCCATCTCGCTCTAGCCCATCTCGCTTTCACCCATCTCGCTCTCATAAAACTCGTCCACTACCTTGTCTGACTCTAACTATATCTTCTTCATCCTCAACCAATGCAGAACACATTAAAACCCAAAATAAAAAATAGACGTTATCGATTAAACCCTGAAACCAGTTATGAATGTGACAACCGATCAAACGAAACCAACCTAAACAGACGCAACACAACATGCAAGAAAAAAAATTAAATTCACTAACCTAGTAGAGAACTTCGATTACGACAGTAGAGAACTTAGATTACAACAGTAGATGGATGATGGTTTTGTAGAGCGAGATTGAACTACACTTGCACAAGAATTTTAAGCGTAGGACGACCGTTAAGTTTGAGCACATGAGTATCGTATAGACAAGAGGGGCATTTTTGTAATCTCATACCGTGATGACGTAAGCAGAGGGTCATTGACGGTTCTTTAAAAAAATGGGTCATTTGACATTATGGACCGAAATATTACGTTATTGGCCTAAATTTCCAAAATTAAAACTTAGGCCATGAGCTTTTCTGTGAGTGTGAATTAAAATGACGTGTATGAAATCACACAAACTCAAGATCTTAAGAAATGAAGAGGGAAAAAATGACAAATGAAGGAAGAAAAAGATAGATGCTTTCCTAAAAAAAACAATGACGCGGTAGGGAAATAGAAGAAGGAATGTAAACATAAAAATGAGAGAAGGGCAAACTTGGAAAAAGAAAAGAAATAAGGAATAGACCGGTCAAAATTTGTTGTATACACAAATAGTTTTAAAAAGTGCTACAGATGAAAAATTGAAAATAAATATGGCTACCTATTACAAATTTTCATTCGATTATTAGTACTTTTCTTTCTTTTTTTATGATAGTGATTTAAGTTCAAAATTTGCATGTTTTCAAGTTTAGAATGAAAGATTTATGGCTTCTGAATGACTTCATTTATTAAGAGTTAATACAGGTTGCACTCATCTCTATTCATCCTTTTCAATTATAAAAAGAAAAAGATATTAAAAATAATCCTTTTTTCTAAAAAATTTGTTATTTAGAAACTTGTGATTGAACACTTGGGTGATCGACATAAAGATGGGTGTAACCCAAGATGTATTTAAGTATTTTTCTTTTGTTAAATCATACAAAAAAAGTACATAACATAATTTAAAATTTCAGGGATGTTTAGTCTACTGAGTGGAGTTAATATGTTGGTATATATGTTTGATTAATATATATATAAACGATAGTATATATGTTGGATTACAATATATATGTGTATGTATATATGTATGTATGTATGTATGTATATCTATATATATAAAAGGGCATAAGAAAAATTATGTTCAAAATTAAATTTTCAACATATGTAGTACAAAAATTATATTGAACATTTCACTCTTAATCAATAATGCAAATAATATATTATAGAAAGGCATACATAGTATAATATACATAAATTACATAAGATAAAAAAAAAAAAAAAACAAATATGAGCTCAAACTAGGGCTTGTTTATCTCCTACCTACTTTCAGATGGCAACCCGGCGAAGACCCACACAAACATATGAAGGAGTTTCATCTAGTATGTGATGGAATGCGCTCACATGGGGTAACCCAAGAATAACTTAATCTTAGGGCCTTTCTCTTATCCTTGAAGGATGTGGGCAAAGATTGATTGTACTACTTGCTGGCGAGATCCATCACTACTTGGAGTAGTTTGAAGAAGAAATTTTTAGAAAAAATATTTCCAGCATCTAAAGCTCATAACATAAGAAAAGGAATGTATAGAATTAAGCAAAGTGTAGGAGAATCTTTGTATGAATACTTGGAAAGATACAAACAATTGTGTGCTTCATTTCCACATCATCAAATATCTTAATAGTATCTAATCCAATACTTTTACTCAAGTTTACTTCCATCGGAGAGGAGAAACATTGATGCGGCCGTCATTGGAGCTTTAGTGGAAAAAACACCGACCGAAGCAAGGCAACTCATAGCAACCATTGTGGAGAACTCTCAGAATTTTGGGACAAGGATTCTTGATAACGCTGTTTCTCAATCTAGTGAAGTAAGTGAGCTAAGGATGCAAGTATCTAATCTAGTTTCCCTTCTTACTCGGGCTGCCCATGGAGGCCTTCCTCAAGTCAAAGCATGTGGAAGATGTGGATTAGCCGGACATAAATCCGAGGCTTGTCCACAAGCCCAAGTCAATGCCATTGGAGGATTACAGAGGAAGTACGACCCCCACAAGCAAACTTATAACCAAGGGTGGCGAGATCATCCCAATTTCAAATGGGGATCTCATGGGAAACACAGAACCAGAACAAATCTTCTTCAAGCTCCTCAGGTATGTCTCTAGAGGACGTAGTGAAATCCCTTGCCGACCACTCCTTAATATTTCAACAAGAACTCCACAATTTGCAAAAGGACAACATCCAACTTCAACAAGACACCAAATCCTTTCAACAGGAGACTAGACAAGGCTTCTCAAACTTGGGCACACAAATCATGCGACTCACAATAGTGGTAAGCAAACTTGAGAGTAAATCATCCGACAAGCTCCCTGCTCAACCAAAACATGCAAATGGAAGTGTAATCACTCTTAAAAGTGGTAAGGAAATTCCTTCCTTCTTTCAAGGGTTAACCAAGTTCAATTACCTCCCAAGAAGCCAGAAAAGGTAAATGAGCATGACAACAAGGTAAATGAATCTGAGGAAGTTTTCATCTTTCCAGAGGTATGTAACTATTCTCCCTCAAAGGTAGAACCGTATGTACCTAAAGCCCCTTTCCCTAAAGCCTAAAGGAGAATATGCTTATTTAGAACTAATTGAAATGTTTAATAAGGTATAAATCAATATCCCTTTACTGAATGCCATACAAAAAATTTCTAGATGTGCAAAATTCTTAAAAGATTTTTGTACAAAGAAAAGAAAAGGGAAAGAGGAGGAGAAAGTCACTCTGAGTAAAAATGTGTCAAGTCACTCTGAGTAAAAATGTGTCTACTTATTGAAAAAGAACATGCTTAAAAAATGTAGAGACTATGGAATGTTTACTTTACATTGCAAGATAGAAGAAATGATTATTACTCATGCTATGCTAGACTTAGGTGCTGCAATAAATGTCATGCCTTTTCCTGTTTATGAAAACCTAAAACTGAATGGCCTACAAAAAATGAATGTTTGCATAAAATTAGCAGATAGGTCTTATATTCAACCCCTAGGCAGAGTAGAGGATGTTTTGTTAAGAGTTGGTGAATTAATCTTTCCAGTTGATTTTTATATTTTGAAAATGGATGAACCATATTCTACTTCTTCTTCTAATATTTTACTTGGTAGACCCTTCATGAAAACAACAAAAACTAGAATCGATGTAAATAACGGGTCTTGATCAATAGAATTTAATGGAGAGGTAAATTCGTTCAATATATTGTTAGGATTGGTGTCCTAATTCTCCCGATGGTCCCGTAGTTTGTAAATATTTTGTACACATTGTTATAAATAAAATAAATGTATTTTATTTGCATTTACTCATATCCAATAAACTAAGATCCGTGGTTATTTCATGTAATTTAAGCATGTATGTGAGACATACAAGTGGATCATGCCTTAAGTAATAACCAAAATGGTCTGTAGTATAAGGATAAAGGAGGGATACCTTTTCCTAGTGAAACTACGGATACGACCCGCTTTGCATATATTTACAAGTGTTGTAAAGTGCTACAAATGGTCTGATCTTGACCATTCATGTGGAGACATGCGAGTAGGGGTGTATTATATAAAGAGTTTGTATAAGACCGGACCACGAGATGATTAGTCTCTTTGTATAACGCCGTTGATAATTGTGACTCACATTTCACTAAAATGACCATAGGTGACATGACCTTGATCTTGAGTGAGTTGGAAACTCCTGCCTATGAGGGCGGTCCTTTGATTAGTATGGGTAAGAGTGGTCAGATTTTCAACTCAACAAGCCTACCTTTTTGGGGATTCGTCTGATTGGGGAGTTGGGAACTCAGTGACACAAGACGGAATTCATTCCATCCCCGAAGTAGGGGTAAGTAGATAAATTACTCCCTTAAGGGTTGATTCCAGATCTTGAACATAGTGGCCACATCCTCTCTTCCAAAGAGAGGACTCAGTCATAGTAGGACTATGACTTATTGTTCATTAGAGGAATCAGTGGTAATTAAGGAGTTAGATGTAACTAAAAGGGCAAAATGGTAAATTGGCTTAGCTGTACTTACGAGCGATTTGTAAAGAATATGGACACAAAAATATATCTGTAGTGAGAAGAGTGCAATTGTTTAGTGGAGTGTCTGACAGTTAACAGATAATGGATCTTGTGACTAAAGGGGACCTCATGGACCTGTAGCTTGAAGATCCAACGATACATGAATAACTGACTAAACTCTTTAGTCACGAGATTCATCATCCGTTAACTGTCAGACACTCAACTAAGACCGACAATTGCACTCTTCTCACTACAGATATATTTTTGTGTCCATATAACCAATCAACAGCGTGATAACCCTTCACAAATCGCTCATAAGTACAGCTAAGCCAAGGGGACCTCATGGACAGTTAATTGGCTTAGCTGTACTTATGAGTGATTAGTTTGAAGTGTTCAAATTAACAAGAGAAAATTCAATTATATGTGATATAATTGATATGATGTATGAGATACATTAATTGGAGGAATTAATATAAATATGATTTATATTAAGTACCATAAAATAGAAAAAGAACTATGGTTTATATGTTTCATGTGATGAAATATTAAAACTATAGGTTATAAATATAATATGATAAGTTGGTTACCATATTTATTTATAATATATTAATTATATGATAAATAACTTATTTGAGTAGAAGGTTATTGGAAGTTCTATGGTAACCGTAATATAAAAGAAAAATTGTTTTCCAAAAAAGTTAGAAGTTGATTCCATTCGAAAATTCTCACAGAATAGTCTATCAAGTAAAAATAGTTTTTACTAAGCGATAGCATTGAGAGTCTACACGATCACTTAGAGTTTACTATACGATAGTTACTCAGCTGATCATTGCTACACGATCGAGTAGCAAAGTCTATGCGATAAGCTTTCATTTTCTAAATGATAAAGTACATCGTCTATGCGATAGATAGTGTTCATATCTCCCACTTACTCAATCATCTACTCGATCGTATACCTCCTGTCTTCTTCAATCCAAGATCATATAGAGCCCACAACTCCTAGATTCTCACACTGAGAATACCAAGGTAACACTCGTCGTGGTGTTCTAACTCAGTTGGTGAATCGAGTTGGACTCGATTGGGTTTGAGAAGCATCAAGTCGTTCGTGGAGGTTCGTGGAGGCTATGTTCCGTTCGTTGCATTTGATTGTTGCATTGGATGCATTGAAAACTGGTCGAGGGATACATGAAGAATAGTTCTTCAAAGGCATGCATACTTTATCCCTTGTATTTTCTAGTAGCATGTTGTAATTTCCGTATGTGCATAATCTGTTTGTTTCCGGTTAGACTGTGATTATTGTGTTCATTCTGAATGGGATTTAGAAATGATCCACTTCCACTGCTCATAGAGATCTCTGTTTATGATTTTCTTCAATTGGTATCAGAGCAAGGTTATTCTGATATTCTAAATTCCATTGTTGTATTGAACTTCTTTTACAGTCGTGGTGGGTTTTAAGTTTGTTCTGCAATGCGTTTAAGAGTTAAATGTGTTTGTGGATGTGTTGATGAATGTTTACGGAATGGTTGCCTCTGTTTAAAGCTTTCTTTAAGTTTACAAAGTGTTAATTTGTAAGGGCCCTTGCGATTTTAGGCATATTAACAAGCAATCGACTATGTATTCAAAGTGTTTGAAGTTTTTTGCGTTGTTCGTGATGAAGTTTCGAAGCATAGAGATGCAGTTCTCATCGAGGAAGAAAACAAAAGGTTGGTCGCATCGTGTAGCCCAAGCTAAACAATCATCGAGATTTGCCTAAATGATCATGTAGAAAAGTTTTGCCCGATCGTGTAGTATTTACTAAATGATCGTATAGCTGATGTTAAAAGATAGGGTAAAGAGTTTACTCTATCGTGTAGCGTTGGTTGCTCTATCACATGGACGCTTGGGGTAAACAATCGCATAGAGTATTTAACGCTCGTCGTTTAATAAAAGGTGCGCGCACTAAATGATTGTGTATATCATCATGCCTCATTGCATAGTCACTGACTACACGATCACCTGGTATACGATACCTTATGGTTGCTCAACGATTGTTTAGACGATTGTGCTTCATCGCATCGTTTTCGTCTACCTAATCATTTAAGACATGCATTGCACGATCACGTGACCTTCATGCTTCATCGCATAGTCAAAGTTAAACGATCATTGCTAAACGATCATTTATGCTCATACATCGTTGCTAGACGATCACAAGGATTTATTACACGATCAAGGAGACGCGATCTTCGCCCAGACGGTTCAAGACGCCTGTTTGAACCGGTGACTCATTGCTAGGTAATAGTTAGCTTTATTTTTTTATTTTTTTATTTTTTTATTTTTTTGAGATTTTGAGGCTAATTATCCCAGTTCATCAACTTTTATTTAATGTACATGAGATGTATTGGTTTATATGTCATAGTGTATGACACATAGATTTAAAACCCACCTTAGGTTATGCATTTTATTCATGCATCCTATATTATAAGTGTTATAATATAGTTAATGGCATGATGAAATTACAAGAAAGCATGCTCATGCATCATGAAATATAAGAGTTATATTTATGCATGCATTAAGCATATTCATGCATCATCTTTATATTATAAAAGTTATAGTAGAAGGGTGTATGAAAGCATGTATGCTTGGTTCATTTCTTTGTTATATAAGTGTTATATACCAGTAGTAATGAATGAACAATGCATGGAGCATGACACTTAGGTTAATTTATAAGAGTTATGAATGCCTTGTATGTGTTGCTTTGCATTGTGGTTGGTTTTAGTTGTTTCCTGTTATAAGCGTTATAATGGAAATTAGAACTAAGAGTTGCATGCGAACTCATGGTTTAAAAGGGTTTTAAAATTGGATTGAGATAGACCTAAGTTCTTGGTTCTAATGAGATTAGATACCTAAGTTTAATCTTTTCAATCGATTTAATAGGATTAAATTAATTTCCATAAAATTAAATTTGTAATAAATCTTTCTATAAGGAACCTTTTGTCTAAGGCTGGTTCTGGCTAGGCTGGGGTATTTAAGCTGACGAAAATGGAACACCCCTACCTGGGAACCTACCTGGAAAGGTGAATTAGATAGATTTGCTACAAGCATGCAACAGTTGGTTACGATTTCTTTAGATTTTATCAAATACCAATAACACAGGAAAATCAAGAAAAGACTACTTGTATGTGCACTTACGGTACATATATGTTTAGGAGAATGCCATTTGGGCTATGTAACGCCCCAGGTATGTTTCAACGATGTATGATGAGTATTTTCTCCGACTATGTAGAAAAGTGCATAGAAATTTTCATGGATGACTTCACTATGTATGGTAATTCTTTTGAAGATTGTTTACACGATTTGAGTTTGATTTTAAAAGATGCATAGAAACAAATTTATTTTTGAATTATGAAAAATGTCACTTCATGGCTTCTCACAGGATTGTTTTAGGACACCTTGTATCTTCTAGAGGCATAGAAGTAGATAAAACAAAAATGAATGTCATTGCTAACCTTCTCTATCCTAAAAACAATAGGGAAGTGTGCTCTATTCTTGGTAGTTCAGGATTCTACAAGAGGTTCGTTAAAGACTTTTCAAAAATTGCACTTCCTTTGTCTAGTCTACTTCAAAAAGATGCCACATTTGATTTCAATGATGAATACAAGGAAGCTTTTGACAAGCTTAAATATTAGTTCACTTCAACTCCAATCCTTCAACCACCCCGATGGGACTTGCCATTTGAGATCATGTGTGATGCAACCTAGCAATTAGGGCGGTATTAAGACAAAGAGTTGACAAGAAATGTCATGTGATTTGTTTCGGATCTAGAACTCTCAATTCATCTCAAATCAATTATTCAATAACAGAAAAGGAATTTCATTCCATTATTTTTGTTTTAGATAAATTTAAGTCTTACATTCTCAGTTTTCCAATAATTTTTTACATTGACCACGTCGCTCTTAGGTACCTCGTGACGAAGAAAGAATCCAAGCCCAAACATGTAATATGGATCCTCCTCTTGCAAGAATTCAACTTGACCATCAAAGACAAAAAAGGATCCGAGAATTTAGTGGCTGACCACCTAAGTTGAATCATCCAAGAAGAAGAGTTAATTGCAATTAGAGAAGACTTTCCTGATGAACATCTTTTCAAGGTATCTGCTTTCCTACCATGGTATGCCGACATGGTAAATTACCTTGTGACTAGTAAGTTTCCCTATGACATGTCTTCATCTAGAAGGTCTAAACTCAAAAGTGACTCTAAATACTTTGTATGGGATCCTACTTATCTATAAAAATTTTGCTTACATCAAATAATTAAGAGATGTGTCCTAACGAAGAGTTTGAGTCTGTTTTGTTGTTTTGTCATGAACATGCATGCGGAGGTCATTTTAGTCCAAAACGAACTGCTAGAAAAATTTAGACCCAAGACTAATTTGGAATTCTCTTCTTTTTTTTTTCTTTATTCGTATGCATATTGCAAGTCTTGTGAAAAATGTCAAAAATCTAGATCTTTGTGAAAAAGAAATGAAATGCCACTCAATTCCATTCTTGCTTGTGAAATATTTGACGTATGGGGCTTAGATTTCAGGGGCCCATTCCCTTCTTCGTTTGGCTATCTATACATTTTACTTGAAGTAGGTTATGTTTCCAAGTGGGTTGAGGAAATCCCCACTAGAACAAATTATTCTTCTACTACTTCAAAATTTCTTCAAAATCACATCTTTTGTAGATTTGGAATTCCTAGAGCCATTATAAGCGACCAAGGAACACATTTTTGCAATAAGACCATAGAGACATCATTGAGGAAATACGAAATACACCACCATGTTGCAATCTCGTATCATTCTCAAACAAATGGCCAAGTGAAAATTTTCAATAGAAAAGTGAAAAACATTCTAGAAAAGACAGTCAACTTAAAGAGAAAATATTGGAGTTCCAAACTTAATGATGCACTTTGGGCTTATAGAACTACTTTTAAGACACCCATAGGAACAACCCTGTACAGAATTGTATATTGCAGAGCATGCCATCTTCATATGGAGGTTGAACACAAAGTGTATTAGGCGGTAAAACAATGTAATTTGAATCTAGCCCAAGCCGAAAAGGAAAGATTCTTGGAATTGCAACAATTAGAAGAATTAAGACAAGATGCTTATTAAGATTAAAAAAAAATTATAAAGAGAGAACCAAAATTTTTCATGACAAAGGCTTAATAAGAAAGGACTTCAAAATAGGACAAAAAGTTTTGCTTTACAATTTTAGATTACAATTGATGCCTGGAAAACTTAAGTTCATATGGCTAGGTCCTTCTGAAATTACTAATGTTTTCTCTTATGATGCAATTGAAATAAAAAGTCTTGAAACAAGAAAGACTTTCAAAATGAATGGGCACAAAATTAAAATCTACAATGAAGGGCATGTAAACTAAGTCTAATTGGGCTAGCATTTGACTAATCCCCCATATACTTGATACCCCTCTGCACCAACGTCAAGCAAACGACGCTAAAAATTTGCAAAGACAGGACAAATTTTTCCTTTTCTTTTTCATTTTTTTTCTTTCTTTCTTAATTTTTTTATTTTTGCATTTCTTAGCATATTTTGTTGATAAATAAAAAGAAAAATTGATTCTTTTTCTTTGTAGGTAATCCCAAGAAGAAAAAACAAAACTTAAGGAAAAACAAAACAAAAACAAGGAATTCTCATTCTCTCAATAAAAGTATAATCAATCCCAAAAACCAAGGAAGTTTCTCTCTATATCACTTACTTTTTATTCTTGATCTCATTTGCATATTTCAAATATTGAGGACAATGTTCAATCTTTAAGTTGGGGTGGGAAACATGTTTTTGCATTCTTTGATTAGCTTTGTTAAAAAAAAATGAGCCTTACTGAAAATAGAAAATTTTTGCTCTATCATGATCTATATAGAATCATATAAATGCATGTCTGAAACCCTTGAGTATTTGAGCTCGGGTTAGATTTAGTTGTCATTTTGATATTTTGATATCTTACTATATGGTCGTGGCTCTATGATAATGACTTTAAGATTGAGAATCATGATTTTTTTTTTTATACTCCAAAAGACCATTTTGCTTTGAATGCAATAAATGCATGATTGATTGAATGCATGAAAACACAATAAAAAAATCTCATTCATTTTGTTTTTATGAATCATTTGATTTACACAATCATTTTATTCTTATCAATGAAATTTTGATGACGCACTCTTTCAAGTAAAAATACAAACAAAATTTTAGACTTCTTAAAATCTTCAAACAAAATTTTGAAACCATTTTTCAAAAGAAAAAAAAATTATTTTCCTTTTAATTTCATAAAAAAATCGAATACTTGGCTTTTAGATTTATTTAGAATCTTAAAACTTTTAGAAATATCATATCTACTCGATTTTCTTTGTCACCTCGATAGGACACTAAATTACTCGTTGCCAAAAAACTTACTGATGAAAATTACATAACTTGGAAAAACACAATCAACACAATATTAATCATTAATGACCTGAGATTTGTCCTTATAGAGAATTGTCCACCTGTTCCTGCTCAAAAAGCTCATTGAAAATGTTCAGGAGGCCTACGAGCATTGGATACGTGCAAATGAAAAGGCACGAGCGTACATCTTGGCAAATCTTTTTGAAGTCTTGGCCAAGAAGTATTAGCCTATGATCATTGTAATCATGGAGTCCCTACAAGGTATGTTCAGACAACTATTCGCACAACTCAGACATGATGCTCTGAAAATTAACATCTTCAATGCCTATATGCAAGAACGGGCATATGTTAGAGAACACGTTCTCAACATGATGGTCCACTTCAACATGGCAGAGATGAATGGGTCTGTCATCGATAGAGGCAATAAGGTTAGCTTCATACTGGAATCTTTACCTGAAAGTTTCCTGCAGTTCCATAGCAATGTTGTTATGAACAAGATTGACTACAACCTGACCATTTTACTTAATGAGCTACAGAATTTTGATAGCACTAGAAATGTATTATCTTCTTCTACTTAACTCAGGTTGTTTAGCTACTTAATTTGGTTAAATTGATTATTTTGTAGGACTCAAGTGTACAAGCAGTCGGATTAAAAAGTAAGAGTGACTTATTTCTTGGTTTGATCTTATGCAAACTCATTGCATAGGACGCCCCTACTCCTCATGTCAATATATGAATGAATCAGGATCACATCGTTTTAGCATCTTTACAAAAACTTGTAACAACTTCATAGTAGGCCACATCCGATAGTGTTACCAAAATAAGGTACCCAACCTTATTCGTATACTATAGATTATTTTGATTATTTACTTGAACTAGATTCACTTTTATGTCTCCACATAAAGTTCAAGTATTCATATAATAGCCATGGATCTTAGTTTATTGGTATAGAGTTCATCGATATCATTGTCTTTCTCCCTCTGCCCTACTTTGTGGGTGAAGTTATGGAGCTTTACATTTCTTAGCTTTTTCTTCCTTGTTGTATAAATAAAATTGAATTGTATTCTTCTTTAATGAAATGAATATTTGTTCACTAATGTGGATAAACTCTTCTGGCATTAACTAAGTACTTTAGAACTAAGAAGTTGAAGAACCAGATTTATATGAGTGTACATTATTTTGTAACATTTATGAATTTTTGTCTGTGTAATTAATTTTAAAAAGTTTTGCTCAATTCGATTGTTATGTTTATCATTTTGATTATTATCTTGAGTTTAATTATTATGTTTAAAAATAATTTTTGCATGTTGGCAAAAGTTTTTGAGTTTCTCTTTAAGGTCTAATGGCCACTCTTCCAACTATATCTATGAATCTCATTCTTTTCACCCAATTTCAGGCCAGTGTACATTTGTTATTGAGACTTCAATTAACTATGATATTACTATTTCAAAGTGATCTTTATTACAGTGCTTAATATATTCAAAATTTGTTGGGTAGTGACAAAGCTCTATTGTTTTTCATCTCTTGTGGAAAAGGCCCACATTAAGCCTTTATGACCAATTAGGCTATTCTTAAATAAACTCAAAAACTGGTCAAATTAAATATACCGGGAGTAAATAGTGATGATTGAAATAGAGAAACATAAGGAGAAAATTAGAAAAGAAAGCCCACAATCCATACAAATAATATTTCTTGACCTTTTCAAAGTCGATTCTTGGTTCGATGAAGCTAAAATTTTGGCAGTGTGATCTAACATAGCTGGTCTTTAATCTCAATACTGGAGTTTATTTTTTTTGAAGTTGCCTATAATCATATTATAGTGGATAGTTGATTGCCACAATCAATCAAAACTTTCTAATTAATTCTCTTGTATTGGTGTCGTTTATTTCCGAGATTTATTATCTCAAGATAGATATAATGTATGCATGTGTCTCTCTAGTTGTGATTAGAAAAAATTTTCGTGACACTTTTTTTTTAATATATTAGAGATTTTGGATTTTTTGTGTAGTTGTTTTTATTTCTTGTTTTAATGAGATGATCTTTTCACATTAAAATTACTTGTTTCTGTTATGGATCATTTTTGGACCAAGAATCATGTGACTTTTCTTCCATGGTGTCTTTCAAGTCCTTTTCCTTCTTCTCTCTTGAAAAAGTTTGTTGGGTGTAATGTTCTTCTGGGTCAATAATTGGAAGTTGGATGGAAAGGAATGAGTTCATTTTATTTTTAATGGGTTTTCAATTTCGTCTCTAATAATAATAACAATAATTTATTACTTGAAAATATCATTTTCACCATTGCTTATTCTCCAAGGTAGCACTGTTTGATAATCTTGACATTGAATTGACATTCTCAAAATGTATTCTTTAATTTAGTTGGGGATGTTTTCTATATTCCTTAGTTTCTCTTTCTTTATTCTTTCTATGTTTGTATTTCTGCGTTTTGTTGTTTGAGAAATCTCCCTCTGTTACTCCTGTGGATTATTTAGTGCAACATGGTTCTCTTATTAGACAATAGAATCTTGTAATGGGATTGCCTATGAACATTGTTTTTGTCATTTTTAGGTTGTTGAACTTTCTTCATACATACATGGAGCTAAACATCCCAAGCCTTTCTACCATATAACCATCTTAATTTTCAAAAATAAAAACCATATAACTATTAATGCCACCTAAGTTTTTAACCACTAGGACTTCGACTAGGATTTTGAAACTATCTCCAAACATCTCAAGCCTTTCTACCCTTAGATCTACTTTTATAAGAGCAAATTGTATAAGATCAAAAGAGGAATAGGGATATGTTTTGGAGTGATTCTAAAATAGTTAAAATGACTTTTGTCATTTTCAAAATCACACTTTAATGTACTTTTAATAATTCAAAACCATGGACAAGAAGTAAATGAAATGAAATTAAAAGTGAGAAATTGGACATACGTGTTTTAATATAACTAATTGTCTAAATCATACAAGTTCAACTTATCGCATATATTATTAAGAATGGATAAATAGTGGATTAAGATTAGGAAAAAGTTATCAACTGAGTATGCAAAAGGAGTATATCGATTCCTTGATGTTGCAAAACTCCATGTTAATAAGACGGGAAAAACAAGATGTCCATCCAGAAAATGTATGAATGCTAGGTGGGAGCCAATAGATGGAGTTGAACGAAATTAATTCATTAATGGAATTTCTCCATCTTATCATCAATGGGTATATCATGGAGACTCAGTCGATTTGTCTAAGGGATATGAGAGTCACACATCTCAATCGACACATGATGATGAATTAAGTACGATAGAGATGAATGTTATAGATGAAGAAAATGAAATTTTGAATATTATAAATAATCTACAGTGTCCAATTGTTGATGTAAATGAAGAAGAAAACGAGGATGAGATGCACACCAATGCCCAAGAAAGAGACAACTATTCAAGCTTATTTGAAGACTTAATGAATGAAGCACGCAACTAATTGTACCCTGATTGTACAAATTTCTTTTCATTGTTGTTCTTGGTGAAGTTTATGCATATTAAGGTTCGTAGCGGTTGGACTAACAAGTCATTTGATTTTTTACTTGAATTGTTAAAAGAAGCATTTCTCGTTGGAGCATCTATACCTAGTTCATTTTATGAAGCTAAAAGAAAATTAGTGACTTAGGACTTGGTTGTGAGTGTATTCATGCTTGCAAATCCGATTGCATCCTATATTGGAAAGAATTTGTTGATTTGCAACAGTATCCAGTATGTGGTGAATCTCTGTACAAAGTTGAATATGGAAAAAGTAAAAAGATTCCACATAAAATTTTATGACATTTTCCTTTAATACCAAGATTGAAGCAATTGTTTGCATCTAAGCATATTGTACCTAAAATGAGGTGGCATAAAGATAAATGTGTTGAAACTAATGAGTGTTGCGACATCCAACTGATGTTGAAGGGTGAAAACATTTTGATCGTGAGTTTCCTCGGTTTGCTTCAGACCACGTAATGATCGTTTAGGACTAGCTTCAGATGGATTCAATCCATTCAGGATTATGAGTGCTTCATGAAGGAACTCTTATACAAGAGTACCTCTGAGCGGAAGTGGATCGTTTCAAATACATTGTGATAGAATTACCGCATTTTCAATCTACCATATTAGATATGCAATATACTACAAATTACCGGCATGCCATTAACAATAAATAACAAGAGAACAAGAAATACGTACTAGTTGAAGAACACTTCTCCACAGAAAATCTCGTTCTCTCCAAGGGGCTGCTCCTCTCGCTCTCACTAGAACGTCCAAGCAATCATTCACCAAATCACCGGTAGTCTACCTATGAACGGTCTCCACACGAACACAGCAACAATGGAAATGACACCACCACTTAGAACCCTCAGTATTCTTGGTGTGAGAATCCAAGAGGTGTGGGCTCTGTTGGATTTGGTAGAGGGAAGGAGGAAACGAAGATCGTATACCACGTCCAAGCAAGTGGGAGAATATCGGGTCTATCGAATAGACAATGCTTGATCGTTTAGAAGAAGGTATATGATCTTTTAGTAAATAGGCTGCAATCGTATAGACAATCGTTTAGCCGACGCTCAAGCGCGCAATCGTTTAGGAAAAAATTAGACGATCATTTAGCAATTCCTATGCAATCGTTTAGAAAGAAGCGCGCGTGTATACGATTGTTTAGAAACTTTGAGCTATCGTGTAGTCTCTCGATTTGCTATGTGATAGGTTATATACACCTCGTGAGCGAATTATGTGATCTCTTTGCAAAATGAAAATGATTTTAATTTTATTCTTCAGTTACAAAAACTTAATGAAACCTCCCACTATCACACGGTTACGGATAAAATGCCAACACAATTATCCCATAATTATCCAATTAAAAATAATAAATATAATCATATTATATTTATTAACATATGATTTAATATCACATATAAACCATAGTGTTTTCTCCTCCACTAGATATAAATCATATTTATATCATTTTTCTCCAAATTAATGTAACTCATACATAAAGTCAATCATATCAAATATAATTAACCAGTTCAATCATATCATATATAATTGAACTCCCTCTTATCAATTTGAACACTTCAAACTGACCCAAAAACTAATTCTCAACTTGAATTCATTGAGCTACCAAGAGAACCTTATGGACCTATGGCTCGAAGCTCCAATAGTATGTGAATAGTTGACTAACCTCTTTTGCTACGAGATCCACCATCCATTAACTGCCAAGCATTCCACTAAAGACCGACAATTGAACTCTTCTTACCACAGATATATTTCTATGTCTATCGGATATAACCAATCAACAATACGATAACCCTTCATAGATGTTTGTAAGTATAGCTAGGCCAATTTACCGTTTTGCCCCTGTAGTTACATCTAACTCCTTAAAAACCACTGATCCCTCTAATAAAAAATACAACATAGTCCTACTATGTATGGATACCTCTCGAGCCATGAGAAGGTGTGCGGTGTCACATCGTTCAAGCCCCAGGATCAGCCCTTAAGGGAGCAATCTATCTACTTACCCCTTCTTCGAGGAAAGAGTGAATTTCATCTTGTGTAGCTAAGTTCCCAGCTCCTAAATTAGATGAATCCCCAAAGTGGTAGGTTTGAGTTGGCGATTTGGCCATTCACACCCATACAAATCAAAGGACCGCCCTCAAAGGTAGAAGTTCCCAACTCACTCAGAATTGAGGTCATGTTTCCTATGGTCATCATAGTGAAGTGAAGTCTCTGTCATGAACCACGTTATATAACGAGGCGTTAACACTTCGTGATCAAGTCTTATACAAACTCTTTGTATAGGACACCCCCACTCTCATGTTCCTACATGAATGATCAGGATCGGACCATCTGTAGCAACTCACAACACTTGTAACTATTCTACAAAGCGGGTTGCATCCGTAACGTTACTAGGATAAGGTTTCCCTCCTATATCCATATACTACAGACCATTTTGGTTATCATTTAAGACATGATCCTCTTATATGTCTCCACATACATGCTTAAGTTACAAATGACAACCAGGGATTTTAGTTTATCGATTTGTGGTAAAGCAAATAAAACATCCAATGTTCATAGATAATAAGTGAAGAAAATATTATATTTTACACATCACAAGCGTTTGTTCAAAACTGTATTTACAAACTACAAGACATGAGAGTTTAGGGCATCATCCCCAATAATCTCCCATTTATCCTAAAGTGAGTGGAGTGTACAAACACTAGTACAAAACAATAAACTAGAGCACAAAGGCCCAGTACAAAAATATCTCCCACTTTCCCTAGTCCAAACGCGGGCAGTCCCGTAGACCCATGCTCTAAAGGTGACCCTCAAACATTGTAGCCATGAGAGGCTTCATAAATGGGCCAGCAACGTTGTGCTCTGAAACGATCTTTGTGACTATCACATCCCCTAAATGCCCTATCTCGCGGATCAGATGATACTTTCGCTTTATATGTTTGTCGCGCCTATGACTCCTAGGCTTCTTGGAGTTCGCCACAGCACCACTATTGTCACAATAGAGGGTGATGGGCCTAGACATGTCTGAAACAACTTCTAGCTCTATCAGGAACTTCCTAAGCCAAACGACCTCCTTAGTAGCTTCACAAGCCGCTACATGCTCGGCCTCCATCGTGGAGTCGGTGATGCACCCCTGCTTAATGCTTCGCCACACTGCAGCTCCTCTGTTAAGAGTAAAAACTGACCCTAAAGTGGACTTTCGAGAGTCCTTATCAGTCTAAAAGTTAGAATCCGTGTATCTAGTAAGGATCAAATCCCTAGTTCCATACACAAGCATGTAGTCCCTTGTTCTCCAATGATACTTGAGGATGTTCTTAACTGCGGTTCAGTGACCCTGGCCTGGGTTAGACTGATACCTACTGACCATTCCTACAGCATAGCAGATGTCTGGTCTAGTACAAAGCATCGCGTACATCAAACTGCCAATGGTAGATGCATATAAGACCCGTCTCATCTCCTCAACCTCTTGAAGCGTCTTAGAACATATGTCCTTAAATAAAGTAACTCCATGCTTGAACGACAGTAGGCCCCGTTTGGAGTCTTGCATCGAGTACTTCAGCAACATCTTATCAATGTACGATGCCTGAGACAGTGCTAGCACTTTGTTCTTACGAACCCGAAAGATCTGTATACCCAGAATTGGGTCGCTAGCCAAACTGCAGTCAGTAGCCTACATACAACACTAAGAAAACTACACCGTTGACGATCTTCTTATAGACACAAAGCTTCAACTTTTTGGTCAAAGCCGTAGAATTTGATGTCTCAAATCGAATATTCCAAGATCGAGACGCCTATTTTAGCCATAAATGGACCGATTCAGCTTGCAAACTTTTTGTGCTTGACCTTTGGCAACGAATCCCTCGGGTTCAGTAATCTCC
Source organism: Benincasa hispida (assembly GCF_027475165.1). Taxonomy (NCBI): domain Eukaryota; kingdom Viridiplantae; phylum Streptophyta; class Magnoliopsida; order Cucurbitales; family Cucurbitaceae; genus Benincasa; species Benincasa hispida. The sequence goes on along the minus strand of NC_143478.1, from coordinate 51,511,469 downwards.
TCAAGACCATTCAGAAACTTGACGTCCATTTGCCAAATCCATAATCATAATAAGTGGCAATGGACAGGAGGATGTGAATCGAGTTCAACATGGCAAGAGGCGAGAAAGTCTCCTCATAGTCGACTCCTTCCACCTAGGTATAATCCTTTGCCACAAGTCAAACCTTGAAGGTTTGTACCTTCCTAGCGGCACCCCGTTTCCTCTTGTAGATTCATTTACAACCTATAGGTCTTACCCCATCAGGCTAATCTACAAGATCCCATACTGAGTTGAAGTACATCGACTCCATCTCGAGATCCATGGCTTTGACCCATTCATCCCGATTAGCATCCGCCATTGCCTTCTGATAAGAAAACGGATCCTCAACGTCGCCATCGGCTACCATAGCTAGGATTTTTGTGAAACCCAGATAGCAAACGGACGAGTTGGCAACCTTCCCACTGCGTCAAGGTTCCTTCAACTCTTGGGGTGGAACCGACCTACAAGATGAACTATCATCAATAACTCTTGCTGATAAAGAGACCCTTCAACAACTCTTGTTGAAGTTTTAGTAGTTTCGTTGGAAAGCTCATGTAACACAACCTTACTACATGGACTGTGCTCCCTAATATGATCATCTTTCAGGAAAGTAGCGTTCGTAGAAACAAACACTCTGTTTTCCGATGGATCATAAAAGTAACCCCCTCGTGTACCTTTGGGTAGCCTACAAAGAGGCACAACCTCGATAGTGGTTCCAATTTCTTTAGATTAGCCTCAAACACATGTGTTGGGCAACCTCATATGTGGAAGTGACGTAAACTAGCTTTACGCCCGTTCCACAACTCTAGAGGTGTTCTCGTAACACTCTTGGAAGGAACACAATTGAATATATACACTGCAGTCTCCATTACAAAACCCCAAAACAAGTCTGATAAGAAAGCGTAACTCATCATCGAACGAACATGTCCAACAAGGTTCTGTTTCTCCTTTCTGCTACACCTTTCTACTGAGATGTACCCGATGCTGAGAGTTGAGAAATGATTCCATGTTCTATCAAATAGTCCTGAAACCTGATAACTTGTAGAAATACAAGTTATTTATCCACCTTATCTAGATATTGCTGCCAAAAGTTAGTAATTATGCGCCAATTGTATGAAAATTAACCTAGTATGACAATACTTATAAATATTTGCAATTACACCCACTAACGCCAAAAAGATGGACGACAAGCCAAACTTTACTCTGTTTTGCAAGAGACCAAGTCACTGCTTGCGCTCAAGGCTCATGAGAAACTAATCAACGCATCTCTGTCACATTGCACCCTTCGATCAACCATGAAGAGATGATTACCGAAGTAACGACGCAATGCGACAGTCGGTCCAGAGTTATGCTTTGACCACAAGCGGTAATAAAAAGAAGCACCTCATGCGAACCCATGATCGAAAGATTAGCTGAGCAATGCAAAGGCGGAGGATTGAGACACGTGTACAACTAACTGTTGTGTAGATTTGATGGTCCGATTGCATAACAGAAGGAATAATATCCCTCCATCTTCGGAATTTCCATAACAAAAGTGGGGACCACAAGGCCAGAGTCAAAGGATCTGCTCCTATAAATACCCCAGCGATTTCAGACAAAAATATGCTATTTGATATTGGGCTAAGTGCTGTAAGATTTTAGAGAGAAAAAGGTTGAGTTGAGTGCTGAAAAGAAGAAATTCGGGAAGAGAAAGAGATAAGGCCAAGAGGTAAGCTCAGATCCGACCAGCTGTATACCCGATCGAAGCTCTGTGCAAAGACCCCTACTACCAGTGGAGCAAGCCTGAGAGGGAAGCTCTTCCTACCATCGAAACCATCCTATCCGGCAAGCAAATCTCCATCGAATCTATGCCAAGACATTGGCACCGGATTATATCTGTTCTATCTCTCTTTCATTGAATTCCATATTTTATTTATCTCTTCATTCACACATCATGTATCAAACACTTAGTAGAAATATTGAATGTTTCGATAGATTTCGTTTACCATTCTCTATCTGTTTCCGTTCACCCATTAGTCACTTTCTTCATGATGTTTTCTTAATCCCTTGATGAGTAATATGAATCACCAAGAACTTAATATGTATTAAAGTTATAAAATACGTTTAGCTAAAGCATGCTAGACGACATCTTCACCTGTGAGAGCAGAAGTGAAGATGTCATTCTGATCTATCGAGAAAAGGTCAGAAGAGTACATTAACTAAAGCGAGTAGTACTTCCAGACATAGAAACAACCTTGCATTCATTACGTTAAACTCTGTTTCACCACAGACATGTGGGAAACGCGGCCGATCACTGAGAGGTGTACGCCAAGAGAAGAGCAAAACAGTATTTATACCTTCAATTCAATTAAGAACTTGTATTGTTTGTAATACTTATCTTTCTCTTTCTAATCTGTTCACAAGACTTGTCGTCGCATCCCACGTCTTTGCACAATCTTCATAGCCAGCCTTAATACTAGTATCTTGCACATAAAGTCTGTATCTTATAACATCTAGTTTAGGTTTATTGTATTTCCATGTTTTATCGCATTCTACTGCTTTCCTTTATTTTACTGTAATTTACATACTGTACACACTTTTATAAAGAATTGAAAAACCCGATCGCACATACCATGAACATACCGCAATAACCGACACCACTTCCCCGTGTTCGACCTCGGATCAAACCGAGAAACTTGTGGTGGAATTACACTTGGTTCCATCATAAGGAAACTTGTGACAACACAGGGCATACTACTTGAGTATCTCTAATTAACGCATAAATAGTAGTAGTATCGCATCATCATGAGCATTGAATATAATACAAATGAATCGCGTTACAAGTTTATGGCGCCATTGCCAGGGAACTGGTCAACGGTTTATTGTTTGAGTGGTTTTTGTATTTTTCAGGACAGATCTCGTTGTACTTGTTGTTTAACGTGGAGAGAAGCCTAACGGTGTATGAGTTCTGGTGTTGAAACAGAATTTGTAGCTGACCTTGAGATCGAGCGAACCTTCCACGCAAGGATACGTCAAAACCAAAATCGGCGAAAAAAGGCGGCTAACATGGAAAATAATAACGACAATGCAGTGCCAGAAGTAAATCAAGGGGTTGTTCGACCGACCCAGGATCCCGTATTCCTGGCAGCTGATCGCAATATCCCAATGCGAAACTATGCGGCACCCAACCTTTACGATTTCTCACCTGGAATCTCAAGGCCAACTGTTGAGGAGAATGCCTATTTTGAGATCAAGCCGGTCATGTTACAAATGATCCATAACGCAGGGAAGTTTGGGGTCTGTAAGGTGAAGACCCGCATGCCCACCTGACCAGCTTCGTGGAGATGAGTGGCAATTTCTCCCTACCTGGCGTAACTCTAGAGAACATTAGGTTATATTTGTTCCCTTACACCTTAAAGGATGAGGCTAAGAAATGGGTTTATTCGTTAGAGCCTAATGAAATCACATCATGAGAGCAACTGGTTGAGCGGTTTATGAAAAAGTTCTTCCTGCTGGCTGTCAACGCAAGAAGACAGAAGAATGTGCTAAACTTTGAACAAAAAGAGAACAAGACCCTGAGCACCGTCTGGGTGCGATTTAGAAGGTTGGTGAAAAACTACCCGCATATCGGGATTCCCGATTTCATCTGGAAACGTTTTATAATGGCCTGAACAGAGTAATGTAGGTTGTTGCTGATGCCTCCACGGTAGAAGGTTTTATGGAAAAAACATACACCAAGGTCAAGGTCATCCTCGACCGCGTGTCGCGAAACATGGATGACTGGATTGATGACGGTTATGGAGGTCGAGGGAACGAGAAAAGGAAAAATGAAATAGCCATTGTCTCGGTGGAGATAATGACTACATTAACCACTCAGATGGCCACGGTAACCTCAATCTTTCAATCAATGGCCATTAATCAAGGAGCCATTGCTCCACAATCAACATAACCCACTGCGCTGGCTCAAGTGGCCGCAATTGGTTGCGTTAACTGTGGAGGGGCTCACGGAGCTGAAGAATGTCCATTGAATCTGCAGCAAGTGTGTGCCATCTAGAATAACCCATTCAACAACACCTACAATTCGATCTGGAGGAGTCATCCTAACTTCGGTTGGGGTGGCAATCCCAATCTAGGGGGGCCAATAAACCATCAAGGGGGCAGCAGAGGGAACCCTCCATTTCACCATAATCAAGGGAAATCAAGACCACAAAACCAGCAACCATCATCATCATCTAATGCCTCAGGAGGATCGTTGGAGGCGCTGTTGAAACAATACATGGATAAGAATGATGCGGTAATGCAGGCCCAAGCATCCTCTATATGAAATCTAGAAATTCAAGTGGGCCAGCTGGCTTCTAAGCTGAGAAATCGGATACCTGGAACACTGCCCAGCAACTCTGAAGCCCCGGGATCAATAGGGAAAAAGCAATGTCCATGAAGACATTGAGTAGGCAAGCCTGACCGCCTGCGAAGATGTAGATTGCGAGAATCAAAAGACAACGCAAATTTTTGGTCCATATCTCGATACTACATTTATCTGCTTTACTAAATTCCTTCTTTGATTTCTGAACCAATTTTTAATGATTCATTTAATGCAAATTTTGACTCTTTGAATTTCATTCTTCAGTTACTTCTGTGCATTTAATTCATTCCTGCCTTTAATTCTTTGAGTTTTCTGTAGTCAGAGTATAAGCTTTAATTTGTGAATGATTGAGTCATAAAGAAAAATAAATAATAATAATAATAATAATAAAATACCTGTGTAAGACATAAGTTACAAAAATAAAACATTGAACAACAAGAAAGCAAGATGACAATGGACGCATCCCAAACCTACTCGGAATGCATTGCGATCACCAAACTCAACTATATTGAGTTGAGGGGTGTGTTGCGCTCGTATATGTCCTTTGCCCGTCCTTAGTCAAATGCATTATGTTGAGGTATCCTCTAGAAATGTGTTGGTTAAGGGGTGTGTTGCAGGGATATATGCGTTGGTGCCCGTCTTCTGCAAAGATACAGTTGCGTTATTCAACACAATGCATTATACCTTATTAAGCGTCTATTCAAATAAAATATTAAAGAAAATTTTTTTTGGTAATTCGGGAAGAAGTCCAATCGATTCGTATCCCCAAGCAATTATGGCTTAGTAAGTGAAAGGACGCTTTTTCTAAAAATTCCATAAATGTGGGAGGTGGAATGATGCGCTTGTGAAGATGCTCGAGGTCAGTTATCATGCGAATCGGATTGGGCCCCACCACTGCCTAACCTATAAATACCCCTTTCCCCGTCTTTGGAAACTCTTTACCAGCAAATTGAAACCCTAGCATTTTGCTTTCAGAACCCTTTTTTTTTCTCCCAAAAGCTTGAAGTTACCAGATCTTCTAACCCATTTTAATGGCCGACCAAACACCAAACCAACCTGCTTCACCTTCCATCCCTGACCAAGCATCCATGCGAGAGGCAGCATTCCTGGCTGCCAGTCGCAGGCTTGCTGCCCAAACCCATTCTGTCCCAAGACCCATCGAAAGAACCCAGAGAAATCCCTTGGCCATTAGGCCTCCTGCATTCAAAAGAGGAGGAAGCACTGAAGGCTTGCCAACGCCAGCATCGTCCATCTCCACTGAAACTGAACGGAAGAGGCGAGACGATATAAAGGTGTTTGGCAACATCTTAAGCACCTTGGAGCAAGGAGGAGGGCTGCCCGAGGCAGGGGTTGTAAACTAGCCAGTGCCTACGGAGGAGGAGACGATGGTTGTGGCGGAGGAAACGATAAAGGATGGAGTAGTGGTGGTAGAAGATGTGGTGGCTGAAGAAAAAGATAAAGGGAATGATGTTTTGTTCCTGGAGACTCTGAAGGCCACCATCATCACATAAATTTTTTATGAGCCTCCACAAATGGAAGAAGAGGAGATTGCGATCATTAAAAGAGAAGAAAACGAGATCGTAGTTGAAGAGGTCGGAGAAGCGGAGATAGAGTTAATAACCCCTGACCTTGCGATGGAGGACTTGCAGGGGGTGTGCTGCCAGAAGAGGCCAAAAAGGAAGAGTTGAAGGCAGCTGAGGCAGAGAAGGAAGCTGGAGCTAGATTGAAGAAGGCAGTAGAGGCCAAGAAGGAAGACAAGAAGAAGAAGAAGAGAAAGGAAAAGAAGGTTGGAAAGACGGAGTCGTCGCTTCATCACAAGTCCAAAAAGAACAAAGAAAAAAATATGATGACAAAGATGAAGAGGCCAAGAAGAAGAGGAGGGGGGAGAAAGAAGAAAGAAGGTTGCACCGAAAAGAGAAGAGGCGCCTGAGAGAAGAAGAAAAATCCAAGCAGAAGGCTATAATCCCCAAGAAGGATGGAGAGTCAACCAACCTAAGGGAGAATAGGGGGAAACGGCGCAGTTGATGGAGTCGCCGCAACCTGAAGCAACACAATTAGTTGTAACAGACAAAGGAGAAGAAACAGAGGGAACCCCCCCTAATGTGGCATCACAAGTAGAATGCCTCGCAATGGTCTAGTATCAACCCTCAAAAATTAATGTTAACACTAGAAGAGGAGGAAATAAGAAGAAAAAAAAAAAAGAAAAGCAAGAAAATATGGAGCAGGGCAAGTTCATCATCGTAGAAGGGAACAGAAGAAGAAGATTAGAATTTAAAAAAATGCGAAGAAATAACAAGCTTGCCCGACTTGAAGGGATCCAAAAATGCAAAGAGGATCAGTGCCTATTGCGGGCCTCTGAGCGGTTTGAAGAAGAGCTTGAGAGAGAAGAGAGAGAGGCGAAAGAAGAAAAAAGGAGGAAGAAGGAAAAAGAAGAAAGACTGCGTTTGGAAGAGAAGAGGAGGAAGCACAAAGCTAAAAAGAAGCGCTTGTATAAAAGTAAGGGCAAAGAACTCGTTGAACACGAGAAAAAGGAACAGCGCAGGGAGCGGGAAAAGAGACCAAGGCAAGCAGCCCGCCTTGTGCAAGCAAGAGGCAAGGACGTAGTAGAGAGCAGCGAGCCTGCATCAGCCAAAAAGCGATCATCTAAGAGAAAGGAGAATGATGACATGCTGATTGAGATGGGCTTCTACACTACATCGACCCCACTACCTGATCTCATCACGAATGTCATTATGAAGCATGAGTAAGACACTTTCTGTCAGTGTCCATCCATCATTGTGCCTCAGGTAGTGCGGGACTTCTATCGCGGGCGTCTGCATGGGAATAAGGATGTGGTAAATTTCAAAGAAGAGACAGTACACTTCAGCACAAAGGACATCAATGAACTTTATCAGATGAGGGATAACTCTGATGCACCAGGGAACAATATCATTGATGATCCTTCAAAAGAACTGATAAAAGACGCACTGAGGATACTAGCGCAACCAGGAACAAGATGGACAGTCTTCTCTAAAGGCATCTACACTCTGGAATCTAAGTCTTTGCTAACAGAGGGAAGGCTCTGGGTTTATTTGGTCAAGAAGCGGCTGATCCCAACAACGCATGACAGAACTATATCAAGGGATCAGATGATGGCCGCATATTATATTGTGCGCGGCATTCCTATTGACGTGGGAAGGTTGATCGCAGGGCAGATCAAAGCACTAGTGGGGCACATATGGGGGTAGTACTTCTTCCCGTGGATCGTCTCAAGTTTATGCCTAAGTGCAGGTGTAAACATTTATGAGAAGCCCATGCCAGAAGTTCATGGCCTCATCAACATCAAAATTCTGAGGATGCTTCTTAAGGATTCCCCACATTGCCCGAAACTGCCAGCAAAGAGACCTACGATTGATTTAAATGTGTCGCAGAAACCCAGACTAAAAAGAAGAAAAAGAGAAGATAAGGGAACAAAGAGGGTACATGAGTCACCAGCACATGATCCAGAACCCATAAACCCTCTTCCCTTAGTCATCAGATCTCCAAGCCCTTCAAGCCCACCGGTGCAACCTTCCTTCCCTCTTCATGAACCTATTACCAACCTTCTTCTTATTCCCAACTCTCCAATTCAACCAACAGCCCCATCTTCACCAACAACTTCTTCACCACACCCCACTACTCCACCGTCGTAATTTGATGACCCACACACTTTGGGTGAAGGCACATCTGCCCAACCTCCAAACGTTGTTGGTAAGACATCGCAGGCACAACCATCCTCCACCTCCTTGGCTGCTGAGCTAGCTGAAATGAAAACCCTCTTCGCCCAATAGCAAGAACTTGTCTCTCAGCAGCATCTCTTCTTCAACCATCAATTTGAGGTAATATTGGAGTGCATTGATGAGATTCAACGCAGTGCTGCAACCTCAAGGGAAGCATCATCAATATCCAGCGCAGTATGCATTGAATTTTCCAACATCAGCAGCTGATAGCGGAGCGCAATCAAAAGTACTTCAACTTTCTTACCACTTATCTGCATGGTCCGTTGGTGCCCCACATCTAAGGCAGCACTTAATGTTCAACGATGGCTTTGCTGCACTGCCTCAATACCCTCCACCAGATCCCTCTACTCCTCAACCTTAGTTTTTATTCTTTTTTCAATTTTAAGTTTTAATGCGGCGATTCTTTAATTATATTCAACTCTTTTATTATTTTGTAAGTTAACTAAATCCTTTGACTAATTCTTTGACTCTTGTACAGGCATGAGAAAATTTTGTTTGTAATGCGACCATTTGTAGTATATTCGCATACTTTGTTAATAGTCAATACAATCAAAGTACATATTTCACTCTACTCTTTGCCTGTGCCTCTTTCTTTATCTTCCTTTGTTAATCTTTGCTATATTTGTACTCTTGTATTTTTACGATCTTCATTGCGTTGCTATGATGTATTATATATTACACTTAGAAACATTTCCTATACTTAGTAAATTCTGACTAACACTTCGTTAACTCTTAGTTTAGCAGTACTTTACCTTTTATCTTTCAAAGTCCTGCTCAAACCTTCTTTTTGAAATTTTCTTCTAAGTGTTTGTCTAGTCTATCCAAACAACGTAATGAGGACCTTGCTCATCTTTAAATTTGGGGGTGTGGAAGGTCTGAGCAAATGAAATCAGAAGTATGTAGTCTTTCAGAAAATGCATCCATTTTCGTTCAAAAAAAAATTATGCAAAACTCCAATGTCAGCGCAAGGGAAAATTTCAAAATTGTTCCCAACCTAATAAGAGTTTAGTTGTGAAAGAAGCATGCTCGTAGTTGGATGTTCGTATGACACCCGTAGGAGCAAGCCAAAACGAAGGTGGGTTTCCAAGAACAACGTAGTATAAGCATAAAAAGGAAAAAGAAGGCAAGGGACAACTCCTCTGATTATCATGAGTTAAAGTTAGAACTAGCACACTACCGTAGTTGGATGTTCGCATGACACCCGTGGGGACAAGCCAAAACGAAGAGTGTAACCATGACCAACTGTCTCTAAGTGAATAAATGACGCAAAGTTTTGTTCACCGCATATAGATACATCAAGTTGTTTTGATAACAAAGAGATAAACGTTCTATTTTGAAAACTCAAAAAGTGTCTTTGAGCATAATTTTGTTACATAGAAGCATAAAGTAAGGCTTGCTAAGAATTAGCAAGGATAGAAGGAAAGTGCGATGTCAGGTAATGTGCCTAAGTGTAACATTCGGAGCAACCAATCATCGCAGAAATATAGGATAGGAATGGAGCATGATTTCCTTAGTAGAAGATATGCTTGAGGACAAGCATATATCTAAATTTGGGGGTGTGATAACTTGTAAAAATATAAGTTATTTATACCACCTTATCTAGATATTGCGGCCAAAAGTTAGTAATTATGCACCAATTGTATGAAAATTAACCTAGTATGACAATAATTATTAATGTTTGCAATTACACCCACTAACGCCAAAAAGATGGAGGACAAGCCAAACTTTAATCTGTTTTGTAGGAGACCAAGTCACCGCTTGTGCTAAAGGCTCATGAGAAACTAATCAACACATCTCTGTCACATTACGCCCGTCGATCAACAATGAAGAGACGATTACCGAAGTAACGGCGCAATGCGACAGTCGGTCCAGAGTTATGCTTCGACTGCATGCGGTAATAAAAAGAAGCACCGCATGCGAACCCATGATCGAAAGATCAGCTAAGTAATGCAAAGGTGGAGGATTGAGACACGTGTACAACTAACCATTGTGCAGATTTGACGGTCCGATTGCATAACAGAAGGAATAATATCCCTCCATCTTCGAAATTTCCATAACAAAAGTGGGGACCACAAGGCCGGAGTCAAAGGATCTGCTCCTATAAATACCCCAGTGATTTCAGAGAAAAATATGTTATTTGATACTGGGCTAAGTGCTATAAGATTTTAGAGAGAAAAAGGCTGAGCTGATTGCTGAAAAGAAGAAATCTGGGAAGAGAAAGAGATAAGGCCGAGAGGTAAATCTCAAATCCGACCAGCTGTATACCTGATCGAAGCTCTGTGCAGAGACCCCTGCTACCGGTGGAGAAAGCCTGAGAAGGAAGCTCTTCCTACCATCGAAACCATCCTATCCGGAAAGCAGATCTCCATCGAATCTGTGCCAAGACATTGGCACCAGATTGTATCTGTTCTATCTCTCTTTCATTGTATTCCATATTTTCTTTATCTCTTCATTCACACATCATATATCAAACACTTAGTAGAAATATTAAATGTTTCGATAGATTTCGTTTACCATTCTCTGTCTATTTTCGTTCACCCATTAGTCACTTTCTTCATAATGTTTTCTTAATCCCTTGATGAGCAATATGAATCACCAAGAACTTAATATGTATTAAAGTTATAAAATATTTTTAGCTAAAGCATGCTAGACGGCATCTTCACTTCTGAGAGCAGAAGTGAAGATGTCATTCTGATCTATCGAGAGAAGGTCAAAAGAGTGAGTTAATTAAAGCGAGTAGTACTTCCAGACATGGAGGCAACCTTGTGTTCATTACGTTAACTCTATTTCACCACAGACATGTGGGAAACGCGGCCGATCACTGAGAGGTGTATGCCAAGAGAAGAGCGGAATAGTATTTATACCTTCAATTCAATTAAGAACTTGCATTGTTTGTAATACTTATCTTTCTCTTTCTAATCTATTCACAAGACTTGTCGTCGTATCCCACGTCTTTGCACAATCTTCACAGCCAGCCTTAATCCTAGTATCTTGTACATAAAGCCTGTATCTTGTAACATCTAGTTTAGTTTTATTGTATTTCATGTTTTATCGCATTCTACTGCTTTCCTTTATTTTACTGTAATTTATATATTGTACACACTTTTATAAAGAATTGAAAAACCCGATTGCATATACCATGAACATACCCAATAACCGGCACCACTTCCCCGTGTTCGACCTCGGATCACACCGAGAAACTTGCGGTGGAATTACACTTGGTTCCATCGTAAGGAAACTTGTGACAACGCAGGGCATACTACTTGAGTATCTCTAATTAACGCATAAATAGTAGTAGTATCCATGAGTATTGAATATCATACATACAAATTGCGTTACAGAATCCCAAATCTTAAAACTCTCCACCTCGATTCGATCGAAGTGTCTTAATCCGTCTATCCAATGCATTTTCACCTTCAGCCTTGAACTCTCTGAACTTTTCAAAGGATTCAGACTTCTGTTGCATCAAATAAATATACCCATACCTAGAATAAGCACCAATAAAACTGATGAAATACTCATAGCCTCCCCTAGCTCGCACATTCATAGGACCACAAAGGTCAGAATGTACTAACTCTAAAGGCTCTTTGGCTCGATAACCTTTTCTAGTAATAGTTCTTTTAGTCATCTTACCCTCAAGGCAAGATTCGCACACCTGTAAAGAATTTTCTTCTAACTCGCTTAGAAGGCCATTCTTCACCAACCTCTCAATCCTATTGAGATTGATGTGCCTTATTCTAAGATGCCAAAGTTGGCATTTTCTTTTGGAGTAACACGTTGACGTTTATTTTGAGTTACGGCAGTTTTAAACATCTCTATGTTATTGAGGGAACTTAATGCTAACGGCCTTAGCATATACAAGTTATTTTTCAATTTTTCTGTACAAATTTCTACTCCATCTTTATGAATAAACACTTTATTCACATTAAACTCAAGACGAGGCAACATTTTCCTCACCTCCCTTCCTCTCTTTACTTTTCAGCAAGGATTGGTATATCTGCAACTCGTTGAGGAGAGTTGTAATAGTCCACTTTGTTAAGAATCACATTGCTAACAAAGTGGAGGAATCTTTCCGACAATGAATGTAGGATAATGCTAACTTGATTGCCCTCATCGATCCTAGACCCATTCATCTCCGCCACATTGAAGTGGACCATCATGTTAAGCACGTGTTCTCGGATAGAGGTGCCTTCCTCCATTTTGGAGTTGTAGATGTATTTAAAAGCCTCGTGCTTGAACTGTCAAGATGGTTGTCCGAACATTCCCTGCAGGGACTCCATGATCTCACATGCTGATACCATGGGCTCATGCTTCTTGGCTAACACATAACTAAGACTAGCCAAGATAAAGGCTCGGGCCTTCTCATTCGCCCGTGTCCAATGCTTGTAAGCCTCCCGAACATTTCAAGCGGTGTTAGGACTTGGAATAGGAGGACACTCCTCTGTAAGGGCAAACATGAGATCCTCGATGATTAGTATAGTCGTGATCATATGTTTTCAACTAGCATAATTTTCGCCAGTTAGTTTATCGGCGCTAAGCAAAGAAATTGTGGTTGTAGTCATTTTAAAACCGTTGCTGAAAAACAAAAAAAATTTGACAAGTCTTTTGCTAAACCACATTTTAACACCAATTTGTTTTAGCAAAGTAGTTACCAAGTAACCTAAGTAAAAAGACTTCTATTTCACAATGATGCCCCAGCGAGGCAGGACAAACGTCACCGGTGGGGTGATCAGATGCCCCTTCACTGGGATGAGACACTCTCAACCATTAGGCAGAACCAACTCTTGGAATTGAAATTAATAGTCACCATTTGTTCGGTCTAGAACTATTAACCCTTAACAATTCTGTGTAAGTGTAACCCCTCGTTTTCGGCCCCAGAGTGCAACCCTAATGCTCCTACCATAGGGAAAAAGCAGATTAGAACAAGAGACTAAGTAACCTTATCCTATACAGGAGATCAAATAAAGAAACGTGCAAAACTGCCATCCTATAGGGGGATACTCCCAAGGTGCCTCGAAGCGATGCACAGAAACTTTACTCAACCTAACGAGAGAGACTGTTGGATATGTTATCGCACGTCCCGCTCACACTTACTATGAACATTCTCTCCATCCACCTTGATATTGACCTACCCAAACACCATCCTTTAGGGGGACACTCCTAGGGTGCCACGAAGCCAAGGATAGATCTCACGATTTGGATAATAAAGAGAGAAACGCGAGAGGTTTAAATGAAGCATCAGATGCCCCAAGTATCTCCCACTGAATGTTATACCTAGGGGTTCATTAACCTAGACAATTCGACTGCTGATTTTAGTCTAAGTCAGTTTAATCCGCTCAAAAACAACTTTTGTCTTTCAAATTAAACAAGTTTAAGTAGTCACATTAAACTCTTTAATGGACTGTCCTTAACCTTATATGCAAGCATCAAATCTATCTAATTCATCTTTCCAGGTAGGGGTGTTCCGTTTCCATCACCTTACATACCCCAGCCTAGACAAAACCTGTCTTAAACAAAAAGTCCCTTATAGATAGATTTGCCACACTTTAATCTTTTATTAGTCAATTTAATCCTATTAAACTGAAAGATTAAAGCCTAAGGTTTCTAATCATATTAGAATCATGATCTTAGGTTTATCTCCACCAAGTTTTAAAACACTTTTAAAACCATGATTTAAACCTAAGTGGGTATGCATGTCTTTCTTATAGATTTTAGTTCTAATTTCCTTATAACCATTATAAAAGAAACAACTAAAACCACATTGCCACACAATAAGGCATTTATAACACTTATAAATTTAACCTATGTATCATGCTTTATGCATTGTCCATTCATTACTATACATAACTTTTACATACAAGTAACAAACCAAGAACAAATGCTTTCCAAACACCATTATACTACAACACTTATAATATAAAGACGATGCATGTCGATGCTTTATGCATGCATAAATATAACTCTTATATTATATGATGCATAAGCATGCTCTTACGTAATTTAAATCATGCTTCTCTAAATTATAACACTTATAATAAAGAGATGATGCATGACCAATGCATAACCTAAGGTGGGATTTCTTCTATATGGCATACCATATGACATATAAATAAACATAAATCCTATGTATATTCACAAAGATTAATGGACCGGGATGAACCACCTAAAAACTGGAAAGAAAAACTCTATCTATTACAGTTTTCATCAAGGAAATCGGTTCAAAGGCAAACCGGGTCATGAACCGTCGAGCGAAGCTCCCCATCGTTTAGTAAACACAATCAGGTATACGATCAAGTACCAATAACTATGCGATGAACATGAAGTACCCGATCATTTAGTGCACAAGACATAAAACACGCGAGTTCTAAACGATTGTTTAGACGACAACGAAGCTGCAAAGCCCGATCGTCTAGATGATCACTTAACAAGCTAAGTAAACGATTTACTCCGCGATTGTGTAGTCAAGAACTAAGCAATGAAGCTTGCTGAGCTAAATGAACGATCATCTAATGCGCGTGCGTTAACCTACTCCCGAGTATCTGATACTCAACGATCGTCTACCCATCGTTTACACGACTCGATCAATGCTTGGTCGTCTTCATCCTCGAAGAACAGCAACCCTTGCCTTGAAACTTCTTCATAAACGACTCACAGACTCAAACAACTTTGAAATTACAGAGTCGATAGAAGTTAATATGCCTAAAAACGCAAGGGCCCTTACAATTAACTTCAAATGTAAAAGAATTTATCTGAGGATTCATCCCAGAAACTCCATTAATCCCACATCCACAAACTATTTAACACTTAAACAAAGAGAAGACATGTTTTTACCCATCGAGAAAGTCAATGCAATTCTTTGCATCAATGAATTTGGAATATCAGAACTTGACTCTGATACCAATTGAAGAAACTCTTATACAAAAGTACCTCTGAGCGGAAGCGGATTGTTCCAAATACATTGTGACAGAATTACCACATTTACAATCTACCATATTAGATATGCAATATACTACAAATTATCAACATGCTATAAAAAATAAATAACAAGAGAACAAGAAATACATACTAGTTGAAGAACACTTTTCCATAAAAAATCTCGTTCTCTCCAAGGGACTGCTCCTCTCGCTCTCGTTTGAACATCCAAGCAATCGTTCGCTAAATCATCGATCGTCTACCCACGAACGGCCTCCACACGAACATGGCAACAATGGGTATGACACCATCACTTAGAACCTTCGGTATTCTCGGTGTGAGAATCCAGGAGGTATGGGCTCTGTTGGATTTGGTAGAGGGCAGGAGGAAACGAAGATCGTATACCACGACCAAGCAAGTGGGAGAATATCGGGTCTAACGTATAGACAATGCTTGATCGTTTAGAAGAAGGTACATGATCATTTAGTAAATAGGCTACGATCATATAGCGATCATTTAGCTGATGCTCAAGCACGCGATCATTTAGGAAAAAACTAGACGATCGTTTAGCAATTCCTATGCGATGGTTTAGAAAGAAACGCGCATGTATACAATTGTTTAGAAACTTTGAGCTATCGTGTAGTCTCTAGGTTTGCTATGCGATAGGCTGTATACACCTCATGAGAAAATTATGTGATCTCTTTGCAAAATGAAAATGATTTTCATTTTATTCTTCAGTTACAAAAACTTAATGAAACCTTCTATTATCACACGGTTACGGAGAAAATGTTAGGACAATTATCTCATAATTTTCCAATTAAAAATAATAAATATAATCATATTATATTCATTAACGTATGATTTAATATCACATATAAACCATAACGTTTTCTCCTCCACTAGATATAAATCATATTTATATCATTTTCCTTCAAATTAATATATCTTATACATAAAGTCAATCATATCAAATATAATTAACCAGTTCAATCATATCATATATAATTGAACTCCCTCTTGTCAATTTGAGCACTTCAAACTGACCCAAAAACTGATTCTCAACATGAATCCATTGAGCTACCAAGGGGATCTTATGGACCTATAGCTCGAAGTACCAATGGTACGTGAATAGTTGACTAAACTCTTTAACCACGAGATCCACCATCTGTTAACTGTCAAGCATTCCACTAAAGACCGACAGTTAAACTCTTCTTACCATAGATATATTTCTGTGTCTATTCGATATAACCAATCAAACCCTTCAAAGATGCTCATACGTACAGTTGGGCCAATTTACCGTTTTTCCCCTATAGTTACATCTAACTCCTTAAGTACCACTAATTCATCTAATGAACAATACAACGTAGTCCTACTATGTGTGGACACCTCTTGGGCCATGAGAAGATGTGTAGCGCCATATCGTTCAAGCCCTGGAATCAGCCTTTAAGGGAGCAATCTATCTACTTACCCCTGCTTTGGGAAAGAGTGAATTCCATCTTGTGTAGCTGAGTTCCCAACTCCCAAATCAGACGAATCCCTAAAGTGGTAGGTTTGAGTTGGCAATCTGGCCACTCGCACCCATGCAAATCAAAGGATCACCCTCAAATGCAAGAGTTCCCAACTCACTCAAGATTCAGGTCATGTTACCTATGGTCATCTTTGTGAAATGAAGTCTCTGTCATGAACGGTGTTTTATAACAAGATGATAACACTTCGTTGTCAAGTCTTATACAAACTCTTTGTATAAAACGCTCCCGCTCGCATGTCCCCACATGAATGATCAGGATCAGACCATTTGCAGCAAGTCACAATACTTTTAACTATTCTATAAAGTGGGTCGCATCCGTAGCATTACCAGGATAAGGTTTCCCTCCTATATCCATATACTACAGACCATTTTGGTTATCACTTAAGACATGATCCACTTATATGTCTCCACATATATGCTTAAGTTACAAACGACAACCAGGGATTTTAGTTTATTGGTTTGTGGTAAAGCAAATAAAACATCCAATTTCAAAGACAATAATTGAAGAAAATATCATAAATTATACATCACAAACGTTTGTTCAAAACTATGTTTACAAACTACAGGACACGAGAGTTTAGGGCATCATCCCCAACACTTCATATAGTATGTGGCCAGTGGTGCTCATTCCTTACAATTTGTCACCTTGGAAATGCATGAAAGAGACAAATTTCATTCTCTCCCTTCTTATACCCAGTCTAAAACCTCCTGGAAAAGAAATTGATATTTACTTACAGCCATTGATTGAAGAGTTAAAGAAGTTATGGAATGATGTTATGCACACTTACAATTGTGTTAGCAACGAATACTTTCAACTACATGCTTGCTTATTATGGACTATTAACGACTTCCCTGCATATGGTGACCTATCTGGATGGAGTACCAAAGGTTACCAAGCATGCCCTATTTATAAAGAGGATACATTATCAATGAGGCTAAGAGGAAAACAATGTTTTATAGGGTATCAATGTTATCTTCCAGATAATCAAAGTTGGCATAAAAGCAAACAATTTGATGGAAAAGTGGAATGTAGACCTCCTTCAATTGACATGGATGGAGAAGATATCTCATGAGAGGTGAACTTGTTAAACTTTCCCATGCTTAGCAAACATCCAAAAAAAACGTGATAAAAAATGGAAACGAAATTTAAATTGGAATAAAAAAAGTATATTTTTCCAACTTCCATATTGGTCGAAACTTTTATTGAGACATAAGTTGGATGTTATGCATATTGAAAACAATATTTGTGATAATTTGATAGGCACATTGCTAAATATTGAGGGAAATAATAAGGATACAACTAATGCTTGTTTGGATTTAGAAGATATAAATATACAAAAAGAACTATACCTGCAAAAGGTAGGAGACAAAGTTGTAAAGCCACAAGTTGCATACGCATTGACTACTAATGACAAGGTTGCATTTTGTAAGTGGATGAAATCAGTCAAATTTCCTGATAGGTTTGTATTCAATATATCAAGATGTGTGAGTGAGAAAGATGGAAAGCTGTGGGGGCTAAACTCACGACTCGCATGTTCTGCTTCAGAGGCTTCTTCCAATTGGTGTTCGAGCATACTTGAAAAAAGATGTGTCCACTGTTGTCGTTGAATTATGCAAATTTTTCTGTGATCTATGTGCAAAAAAAATATCTATAGGTGATTTGGATCGACTATAAAGAGACATTATAATCATAATTTGTAAGTTAGGAAAAATATTTCCACCGGCATTTTTTGATGTAATGGTGCACCTAGCAATTTATTTGCCCTATGAAACAAAAGTTGTAGGTCCAGTTAGTTATAGTTGGATGTACCCTATTGAAAGAAGCTTACAGACATTGAAACAATGTATAAGAAACAAAGCACATCCTAAGGGTTCTATAGCAGAAGCATATATAATGAATGAATCATTGGAATTTTGCTCTTTGTACATAACTGGAATTGACACAAGGTTTAATAGAGATGAAAGAAATGATGATAGACTTCTAGAGGATAAGATATGTGGTGAATTTTGATGTTCAGACAAAATGCACGACCATTAGTAGTACCAAGACTAAGGACATTATTGAGAGAAGAGAAATGCAGTGTACATTGGTACATCTTGAACAATCGCATGGAAACTAAATCTTATTGAACGTGAGTTTTGAACATTCTATTGTAATTGATTGTTTTTATACAAAATGTGAAATATAAAATTGAGACACGTCTCTTACTTATAGGCAATATTTGAGACTAATTCGACATGAAGCTCAAAGTCAGGATGATCTATACAGAAGGCACCAACGAGGCTTTCCTGATTGGTTCAAATCTCATCTAAGTATGAGTTTAAAAGACCAATAAAAATTCAATTGACTACTAATGATAGGTGACATTACTTTTTAACAGGTTCTTTCATTGCGTGAAAATGGAGACATGTCTGATGACATATATTCACTAACGATAGGGCCAAGTTCAGAAGTGCACTCATACAGTGGATGCATTGTTAATGGAGTACGTTATATAGTATTGAGCATGATAATTGTCAGAGTATGCAAAATAGTGGGATCATAGTGCCTTTAGAAAGTGAAGGTGGAGGTGCTCTCTATAATTTCTATGGTGTTGTCAATGAAGTATTGGACTCTCAGTATGCCAAGAGAAGACGTGTCATTATGTATAAGTGTACTTGGTTTGATATAGACCTTAAAAAGACCAACAGAGTACACATGGATTTGGGATATATATCAATTAATGCAGCTCGTCATTGGTTTGTTAACAAGCCTTTTGTATTTGTCAATCAAGCCAAACAAGTGTTTTACATCAACAATCCTTGAAAAGTTGTGCAAGTAGTCCAAAAGCATGTGTGGAACATGCCAGAAGTATAAGAACGTGAGAATGAACAACATGAGTTGTTAGAAGTGGTGAATAGTATTACTTGTACAATCAATGAATCAATGAATGATATCAGTTTATGTAGAGTTGATGTTGACCCTACAGTCGTAAAAGAACTGATAATTCAGCGAGTTGATGATGACTTCATAAATAACGAGGAAGAGGATGTATAAACATCTTCTAATAAGAGTTTGAGTTTCGATGAACATCTTAATGATATGGAAGAAGCATGTAAATATGTATTTTCTCCATGAGCATGTAGGTTAAACACTTGTTTCTTTTTCATTTCATAACTTACATATTGTTGTATAACATATATATTATTATTTACATAGGAACAATGGTAGGTCATACTGATGAGAAGGCAATACTGGAGTACTTACAATCCGAGCATATTGGTGCATCATCCTCTTTAGGAGATAATACAGGTTATTTTAGATCCATATTTATATATAAACTAATGTTTAATTAAACTAACGACGTATAATTTCTTCAGGGTATGGTTATACGACTATTAGGGCTAGACATGGATACTCTCAAAATGTTGATCTAGATAAATATGTTCAACAATTTGGGAGAATCCCTATCGAGATCGACCCTGAATGGGAGAAACCAACTTGCAACAATGCAACGAGGTTTAGCAATGCCATTGGTACCAACATTCGGGAATCTTTTTTCGTTCATTATGGATCATGGAAAGAGGTACCAATAGAAACAAGAGAGCTTGCTACAAGTCAATTATTGGTAAGATGGTCATTTTATATTTTACAAATTATATATGCATCGACTTCCATACTAATTAGTTTTTCTTTTCTTTCTTAATTCATAATCATTTTGTGTTAGACTTGTCCAGCAAACTGGTCAATGATTTCATCGATGAACAGTGAAAAATTTGTTCAAAGAGTATGGGGGAACTACACAGACACTACAAAAAATATGCAAGTCCTAAAGAGGTACGAGCACACCCATCTGATCGTCTTAAAGACGACATAGAGGATTGGCATTTTCTATGCAACTAGTTTGAATCCACCGACTGGGAAGTAATAATTTTTGTTTTTTTTTTTTTTTTTTGTTTACTTACATTTCAATTACTCATTTCATCTTAATTTCTCATTTTGTTAGAAAATGACAGAGACGAATCAAAGGAATAGGTCAGCCTTAAAGTACACTCATACAGCTGGTTCTAAGACTTTCATACGCATAAAAGAATCCACGGTAAGCTGGTTAAAGTACACTCATACAACTAGTTAAAGTACACTCATCTTAATATCTCATTTTCTTGTGAATTGTTTTACAGAGAGGACCCGATGGTCAAACAATGGACCTAGTGGACTTATTTAAGCAAACACACTGTAGGAATGATAACTCGTTTGTTAATCAGGCTGCGAATGATGCATATGTAAGTTTTTGTTTCTCAATGTAACTTTATTCATATACAATTGTCATTCAATAATTAGTCTTAATTATTGATATAAAATCAAATGGTTGAACTAAGAGAATTCTCCACCCAAGAAGGGTCTGAACAAATATCGAATGAAGAAATATGCAAGCAGGTGTTGGGTGTAGGAGTAGGCCTTGGTAGGACACTGAAGGGTAAAAAAGTGAAAAAATCTAGGGGATCATCGTCCAGTGCATTTTCATCAAGAATTATAGAGGAGCAACAATAAGAGATAGAATCCTTAAAGTCTAGATTGGCTAGATTAGACAAACAGAACGCCAAAAGACAATTAGTAGATTGATAATGAAAGTTGATCATGATTATTCTTAATGTCATGCTTCTTAATTTAGTTTCAAGAAATTAGTAATTAATTATGTTTGCATGAGAAAATGTTGTTATTGAAGGATAATAATCCAAAAAATAGTTTCTAGATTTAGGCATATCTTTAACACAATATTGCATAGAAATCTTAGCATGATTTAATTAAGTAATTAAGAAAATCAATATCTAACATCTTCATTTCTTGAATTTCAATCTTTATCTTCCTTTATTTCCTTTTATTTTCAAAAATCACATCACCTACATTCCAATTTGTAAATAAAATCAACACGATTCTAAAATAGATAAGTTTAATTCGAGCATTTGATCTCTAGAGAACGATACTCAGTCTCTTAGGTCGTTTCACTATATTATACTTAATACGTGCACTTGCTTATTCCACATTAATGCCCCTTAGGGCACTGTAGCGCCATTGCATACTAGCAAGGCAATAGCGCCCAAATGGTGTGGCGCTATGGCACCACTTACGATTGCAGCACCGTCGCAACCCCAACAACATTGCAACAACTTTTCCCATAGAGATGCAACTCCATTTACAGCACTACAGCGCCATCACGTGTCCTATTTATATGTTCTTTCATTATAGGGTTGAAAGGAGGAGAGTTAAGCCAACTCTTAGGAGCCCGAAGCTCAGTTTTAGCTATCTTTTGTCAAAACCCATGAGATTTCTTTAATTTTTGCTTTGTAAGGAAGATTATGGCATCTAGATTCAAGGTTTGATGACTGGTTAAGGCCCAAATGTCGATTTTAAGATTTTTTGGGCATGGATTTTATGGGATTTTCATGAATGTTTATGAGTTTTTCTTATTGTTCTTGGTTTCTATTCTTTTCTTGAATCCATGTTTCGGCTAATGTGACAGTAGTTGTCTCAAAGCACAGGGTATACATATATTCTATGTGTGTTGGTCCTCTTAATTTAAGTAACGAATAGGTTGAGTTATAGTTATGGTCTTCTCTAGCACTACCAAGATCATCAGTAAGGAAAGATAAAGAAATCTAAGGAATGTATAAAAAAGCATTAGGTTAGACTAAGTTGGTTTAATCTAATATCCTAGTCAATCTAAGAGTTTAATGTGATCAATTTAGTAGTAGGCATTGCATGACACCTATTTAGTTAATTTAAGATTTGACATTCAAGTTGATTTTCTATCAAGGACGTCTGACCAGCACTAGTGACAATCGATGTGACAATCCAAGAGTTTATTGGGTAATTAGATAACCCAATAACCCAATTCATATCTATCAATCTATCTTATTTTCCACGCTTTAATTTCCTGCCTTTAGTTTATCTTGTCAAACCCCTCTTTCACTGCTTTCCAAAAAATTTACTTTAGAGAGATTATATCTTAGGTTGCCTGTTATTTGATTGATTGAATGCCTACCTTCTCTCTGTCAATAAGGCACCACATGCTCCATTGCCATTGTTGTCTAACGTGGGTTTTTAAATGCCTCAAAGTCTATTACAAACAATTTGAACTCTTTTCAAGTAGTCGTAGTCTTCATTGGAGGACCAAACGACCATGAGGCAATGTTTATTGGGGCAAGAAGGGTTGGACATCCAAATATAAACTTGATAATGATTTGACTACTGGAAAACGAGAATATCCCAAGCGATGATGGTAAGGAAAGGAGGCTTGAAATTATAGCAGACAACTACAGAATTATGTACATAGAAGAGGAGGTGAATGATGACAATAGAACAATCTCTATACTACATTCCATGGGTAGCAATTTTGATCTCCTTACGGTTGGAAGACGACATAGCAAATGTTTGGCGTTAGTCTAAGGCTTGGTGCTTTTGAATGAGTGCAGAGAACTTGGGGCAATTGGAGAGTTATTGGCCTCTTCATATTTCATGAGTAATGCCATGATCTTAGTTGTGCAACAACACACAAGAGTGGCTAATGAAGACCAGGAGAATCATCAAGAAACTATCATTTTTCATGGATAATACAGAAGTACAGGATATAGCAAGTTATAAGAGTTTTGATTCTCCCCCTCTCCTTTACTAACATTTATAACTCAGAGCTGGAGAGGTTAATTTTGTTCCCTCTTTTTCTCTTTCTTCTCTTTTTCTTTCATCTTTTCAACATTGCAAATCCTCTATTCATATCCACATGTTAAGAACATCATCTTTACAAATCTCAAACTTTAGGAAATTTTTTTTTAAGAATGAACTGTCAAGTTAACTAATAAACAATGTGATACATAGGAGTTCAAGCTTTAGCTCAACTAGCTCATGTGGGCATTCACAGATTATTTATTTGAGAAGTGTAAACTTCCCTAAATGCAGCTTAAATATATTAAATGGTAGGAACTAAGAATGATTTTATGAGACGACATAAATGTAATAAAATGTCTGATTTTTTTTTTTTTTGGTAATGAAAGTATGTATTAAAACACTAAACATAGTCTACATTACCAGCCTCCTCATCAAGGGTTAGGAGCGAATTTAGTATGGACTCAGGAGAGCTCGAGCACCCCTCAACTTTATGTTCTTTATATATATAATAATATATTATTGAAATCATTAGCTAACCCAGTAGTAAATCTACTTTTTATCCCCTTCAAAACCCAGGTCAAGCTCCACTCATTATATTTATTTTTATTAAATTATATAAAGTCCCCATCGACAAAATTTCTGGATCTACCAAGAATAGTGGAAAACCAATCTGGAAGACAAAAAGAATCTCATCCAACATTTTTAGAGAAGGAAAAAAAGGGATTTACAAAACCCCAAATATCACCGCCCGAGTGAGATGGTGAAAAGGGATTTACAAAACAAACTCGAAAGCAACCCCAGATATTGCCGCAAGGGCAAGACGGTGAACTGCTCCATTCGCCGAATAGGAACACCAACCAAAGGACTACTGTAAGCTATAATTGAACGGGAAAGTTAATTGGTTGCAAGACTCAAAATGGAAAAGCACAAGAAAAAAAAAAAAAATTGAATGGACAATTTCTTTTATTTCTTTTTAAAAATACGGTTAAAATATCATTTCGTCATGTAATTTTAATTTCATTTTATTAAAAGAACTTATAGTTTTACTTGTCCAAATTTTATCCTTATAATGTTAAGGAGTCTTAAATTTAATTTCTATATTTTCAAATTTTTAAATTCCATTTTGTCATATGAAGTTAACCGTTTTTTATCGAAATTGGTTAAATAATAATATTAAATTTTAAAAACACCATGCAAAGATATTTTAAAATTTTATTGAAAGAAAGGTAAGGTAGAGTTAAAAAAAATCAATGATAAACCTAATATTAAGATTGGTTGAAAGTACATGTAGACAATTAAAATTATAGAGACTAAATGATATTTTAACCCAAAAGTATTTTGATTTTTAATGAAAAATGTCGGTTTATTAAAAAAAATAAACGGAAATTACAATATCAACAAATTTATATGGAAGTCATTAATTAACATGAAAGGATTATTAAGCTATGTATTGATGTATTGAAAAATCGTAATCATAGCAATTATTCATCTACATAATTTTCC
Source organism: Benincasa hispida (assembly GCF_027475165.1). Taxonomy (NCBI): domain Eukaryota; kingdom Viridiplantae; phylum Streptophyta; class Magnoliopsida; order Cucurbitales; family Cucurbitaceae; genus Benincasa; species Benincasa hispida. Next base: position 51,486,765 of record NC_143478.1, on the reverse strand, counting down.
AGCTAAGCTAAATACAATGCGTGGATGACAACAAGGATGTTAACATAAGCAAAACAGATGATGAGAGAGCAAGCTTTTAATGACAATAAACACTTGAAATAATACAAAATTTCATCAAAATCAAACAGCAAATTCCTGTGTGTATGGCAATAAAATGGATACTGAGTTCCTGTTTTGGTTTTGGCCCTTTCCCTGCTGAGTCTTTATAGAACTATTAGAAGCTTCATTACCCAAATTTTCTCTCAGAATTGAGAATGTTTTCAACTCCTAAAGAAAGGGCAACAATAAACTCCATACTCTTACCTTTTTGCTAGAGAAAACTGAAGCCGGCATTCATTGAGAAACTCCGACCTTGACTCATTTAGCACATGCTTTGAACTTATGACATGATAGGCTCAACGGTCGGACTATAACTGTGTGTATAAATGATATGCCAGATCTAACAGAGGTGACTCAAGAAAAGATATACATGCTCGTTTACTGTCATATCCTAAAAGTTTTTTCAAGCATATGAAAGCAGAGTGGATGATGTAACGATGCGTAGTAGGACAAGAACAAAGGAAATAAATGTCGAAAAATGAGATCGACTTCCTGACCTGACTAAGAGAGAAGTAAAGATCAACATTACCCATGTAAAGCTCATAAACACATGCATGTGAGAAAATAGAGATCTCTCCAAAGGTTGTTCTTCTCAGCATTGATGTCAAATGCAACCTGCAGATGGATACTTGGTAAACAATTGTCATAGAACTCAAATGCTACAAAGGGAGAGCTCAGGAGCGGTACTAGAACCAAATAAGATATCCCATAGGAGAATGTTGATCGTATACCGCCTTGAACAAGTATATAAGCTCATGAAACGAGCACATTCTATAGTAGATATCAGAAAAGGCATATGACAAAGTAGCAGAAAAGGATGCCAAAATGACTAGAGTGCAGATAGATCTTAAATGCTTCAAACAGACTTGAGATGTCTGTCTAATGTACAATGTAAATATAAAGCTACAAAGTGTTACAATCGCCTTTCGAGTTAAGGAAAAGGCAACACTGGGATTTTTGGTGTGGACCAATGCAATGACTATTAATATATAGCATAAATACACATTATGTTAACTATTTGAATTAAAAGATCAATGAATGCATTAGATGCTTACCTAGCCCGACGACCAACAGTAAGTGAACATCCTAAATCGTTCCTCCGACATTAAGTGCACTCGGCCAGGAATAGCAAAATTTCAAAGATTGTAAACCAAAGTAAGCAGTTTGAGATTCAGAACTCAATGTTGTTTATAAGAGGTGAAATGCAAAGAACAAACTAATAGCTCCTTTGATTATTCAGAAAACAGAAGACTTAGGGACTGGGGAAAAAAAATTCTATCTCAAATTTCACAAACCAATTGTTCACCATTCCAGCAAGAACTAGAGAAGAACTGAACAAGTAAACTTACAATATGATCAACACACCTTTTTTAATAGAGAAACAAACAGAAAAAATGTAGTTAAGCTCAAGCCAAGCTGCTTTCAGTTGTATACAATCACACCTGCAAAAGCCGAAAGGAAACTACAATCAATAAGATAACAAAACAAATAGAAAGAAAGAAAGAAAAAAAACCTCCATGTTCCATACATCCAAAGGTTTGCAAAACTTTCAAAGAATCAAGAAATAACCTGGGATGTGAAGAAGAGTTTGAAAGATTGCAATCACAAGGAGGGTGCAAACCAAATAAAGATCACTATAGAATTTCCTCTCAGGTAGGTATCTCTCCCTCTCTCTCTCTCTCTCTCTCTCTCTCTCTCTCTCTCTTTTTTCTTTTCTTTTTGTTCTCACTTTGAAATTATACAATACAATACAAAAACCCATTAAGAAAAAGGAAAAACCAAAAGGAGAAAAAAAAAAAAAGATAGAAAAAACCCTTATAGCCATTTGCCATCCTCTCTCAAAGAAAAAAAAAATCCTTATTCTTCCATTTTCTAGCCTGAATCTTGAGAATCATCCTTAGCAGGAGGTTGCTGGTGGTGATGGTGTTGATGATGATGATGATGCTGATGATGCTGATGAACTCTAGGCTGTCCCATCTGTTGGTAAATCTGGTTGAGTGCCTGAGGATTTATAACCCCAATATGGCCATCTTGGGACAATCCAAGCTCCAAACCAGGTAATTGTTGAGTGTTTGCACCTAAAATGGAGGTGAAACTCATAGGACCCATGTTGGTTGGGGAACAGTCAAAAGGTGGGAACCCAAGTTTGTGAAAGTAATTTGAAGTTTCATTAGCTAAATTAGTAGCTGATTGAGCAGCAACAGCAACAGCAGCAGCAGAAGCAGCAGTTGAAGGCTGAAATCCAAAGCCAGTGACAGATGAGGGCCAAAGCCCTGTGGGTGTAGCGGCCAAATGGGGTCTCCCCAAATTCGCCCAATTGACCCTACTGGACCCCCCACCTCCTAATTCCTCCAATTTTTGATGCAATCCGGCCGACAGAGAAACCCCCTGTTGCGAAACAGAACCTGCCGCCGCCGCTAGAGCAGAAGCCGGAATGGTTCCGGTTCCTGTGGCTGCGATTATCGACGGCTCCGCCTGCTGCAACAACCACTGGATGGTCTCGCCGTCGGATTTATGACCCAATTCTCTGGTCAACTGAAAAATCCTAGCCGCACATAGAGCTGGCATCCGGATTCTTCGCCCTCTGCCTTCCACTTTGGTGTGACGGTCTTTGTTTGAGCTTCTTTTTGGGGCTAACTGTTTTTTCCCTTCTTCTTTCTCTGCAATTGCTATTTGGAAATCTTTTATTTCAGCTGGTTTGTTTTCACCCATGATTAATTCTTCTTCTTCTGGAGGCTTCAAAAAGTTGGCTACCACTTCTTGGGGCTGCTTTGTTGTTGATGAGGTTTTAGGATCCATAGAAGAAGAAGAAGGAGAAGGGCAAAAAAAGAATAAATTTTCTTTTAAAAAAAAGTTTTTTTCAAAAATAAATTGTCAAAAAAAAAAAAGGGTTGTGTTGGGTTGTGCTTGATTGAAGAAGTTGAGCTGAAAAGTCCAAAACTTTCATGGGTTTTCACTGTTTTTGGCAAGGAATGAGAGACAAAATCATAAAATAGTTAAAATCCCAATGTGTCCCATTTGTCATTTTTTTTAAAAAAAAAAATCATTTTCTTTTAGTTTCTGGGTTATCTCTGATATGTCCTTTCTTACCACTTTTCTCACTGTTTTGGGCTTTTGACCAAGCCAGATATGAAAGCAACTTTAACTGCCAAAATTTTTTCACCTTCCTTAACTCACTCACTCACTCACTTCCAAATACAATTCTTGTGTTCTCATGTGGAACATTTTTCGTTAATTGATTGCCACGTCAGCATTCGACAGAAATAACGTATATTCGAGTAGTATTAAATAATTATTTATAATATAAACAGCACTTGAAATTTCCTTCTTTTTCCATTTACATTTTCTATATCTCCTTTGAGACTTATCTTTCTCATTTCAATTCATAATTTCTCACCCTTCTTTTCTTTGTCTTCTAATTGCTACAACTCTCTCTTTTTTCTTTCATATCATTCAATCTCTCTTCTAAGTGACTCAAATGTACACATGGACAGAGGAGATTCCGCCACTTGGACCGTCATGATTGGCTTGTGGGGTTGCTTCAAATCCACTCTTTGCTCCATCCATTGTCAATGTTTTTCCAGAAAGACATGGAGGAGAGAGAGAGTACTGTTTTTTGGGTTTTGGCATAAAAAGAAGGGTTTTTTAGATCAATTTTTTTTTTTAATTTATTATTATTATTTGCCCTTTTTGTTACATGGAGATTAGAGAAATAGAGATACTCTCTGCATGGTCTAAGTGGGACCCTTTTTACCCTCTGATCAAATGAAAGCAAATTTAACTTTTTGAAGAAACAAAGAAAAAACAGACCCAAAAAACCATAAAAAAAACATTGTTTTTGTGTAAGCATCTAATGACAGATTAAAAACTTGCAGTTTGAGTGGATACCTACACCACCTCAAGAAAATGACAACATATTTGAATTTTTATCCAATCAAAAATGAATTTTTTGTTTTTTTTCTTAATCTAAAGAACAAAAAAAGAAAAAGGAAAAAAAAAAGTGGATACCCCATTAGTTTTTGGAAGCCTTGGTGTCAAAGAAAAATACCATTATATATATACATAATAATGAACCATCCTAACTTTGAGGGGGAGAATATATTATTATATATTTGGCTTTGAGGTAGTCCATGTAAACACCATAATTACAAGCATAACCCTTCCCCTAATAAACACCCATCTTATTTTATTTTACTTTAAATAATAGTTAAATCAACCACTCCTATTATAAAAAATATACAAATATTCTCCCATTGAGGCACCTATTCTTTAATTTATTTCATTTTAATTTGTATGTTTATGATTGTTAATTTGTTGCATTTCCCATCTGAGATTTTTGTAACTTTACCTACTTTGATCAGAAGTAGGAACCAAGAATAGGTCTTTTTTTTTTGTTAGTAATCATGTATTTATTTGTTTTTAATTGTTGCTTCTATTACTAGTTTAGTTTCCAAATTTTTAAAGTTGTGTTTGATAAAAATTTATATAAACTTTTAATTTTGTATCGAATGATTGGATTTCTAAAGTTTGAAAATATCGACAATTGAATTTTCAATTTTGTATCAAATGAGTCTTTTGTTTTTTAAAATAACATATTTATGGACCTATTATTAAACATATAATACTAAGAAGTCATAGTCTTATGAATAAGAAGAAGAAGAAGAAAAAAAACAAATTTTGTCTTAGAAACACTAGGCTCACATTTGGTAATCATTTGGGCTTTTGTTTTTTATTTTGAAAATTAAGTCTATAAACACTATTTCCACATTTAAATTTCTTCCTTTGCTATTACTTTTTACCAATGATTTAAAAAATCAAACAAAATTTTGAAAATCAAAAAAATATATAGCTTTTGAAAACTTGTTTTTGTTTTTAAAATTTAGCTAAAAATTCAACAACATTGTACTTAAGAAAGATACAAATCATTTGTAAAAAATCAAGAGGATATAGACTTAATTTTCAAAAATGAAAAACAAAAAATGTCACATAAAATTAAAAGTTCAAGTATTTATCGATGTTTTTCAAAATTGAGGGACTCATTAGATTATAACTTTAAAAATTAACTGACTAAACTTCTAACTTGATAAAATGTATTGAGTTCTATGAATGAAACTAATAATCCATTCATTAGATGGAGTTAAACTATCAATCATTTGAGTTTTTTTAGTTTAGTGATAGCTTAAGATTATGATTCAGAACTCCAACTTTGTGAAATAAAAAAATTAAAAAAAATAAAAAAAATAAAAAAATTAAAAAAAAATGATGAGTCTCTATCCATCTAGAACAAACCTTTTTTTCTTTGACAATTCAATTTGAACAACTGACTTTATTCACATCTCTGTTTGGTCTTTGGCAGGTGCAGGATCTTTGTTTCCTGTACCTTTGCCTTCCCAAAGTACAGATGGGAATATATTAATGTCAGATTTTTGTGGTTATCAGTGAAACCATGCATGCATCAATATTTGTATTAGAGAAAAATAATAATAATAATAATAAAACTCTACATGTTTTAATTTTTTTATCTTATACTTCGATATATCGATATATCTATTTATACATTAATATATATCGTTTGAGTTTTGATGTTTATTATTCAACCATTGGTGTTTCAAAAGAGACCAAGTTAATGTGCTATCGTTTAATGCTATATATTTGATGATCATCGGGACCTTATTCTCCCTTTCTTTTGTGTTACAAGGATCATTGGTGGCAAAGGCATCCACCGATCGAATGAGTTGGATGTTTTGTATATATTTTTGAATAATTAGTATGATTAGAATGGAGTGAACATCGTATAAATATTTACACTTTATAGTAAAAATTTTTAAAAATATATTTGTATTTTTATAACTTTTTGTTATAAAGTTTAAATATTTTTAAATATTTTTTTTATATTTAAAAATACCCTTTTTTAAAAGTTATTTCTTTTAGTTTTCAAATTTTGACTTGGTTTTTTAAACTATTGCTAAAAAGTAGATAATTAAGGAAGAAATTTGGTGGTGGAAACAATATCTATAGATTTAATTTTTCAAAATAAAAATTAAATGGTTACCAAATAGAGTCTTACTTTTTTTCAATTGAACTTATAAGTTGTTATAAGCGGAAAGATTTAGAACCTTTATTAGGATTATATTTGAAAATCGTCAATGCATAAATTCTTATAAGTGCGTATACTCCTACAAATATCGATTTGACGAAATTGACAATTTTAATTTGAATGTCCAATATTCAAATAAATCTTAATTGATAGTATAAATTGATTTCGCTTTATAAGTTTAAAGATTTAATTGATAAAATTACAAGTATATTTATCCAAATAAAACATATGAAGAATTATTGATATACTTATGAAAGTTTAAAGTTTAAATTAATACAATTAATAGTTTTGGGTTTAAATTAATACAACCCTAAAGTTTAAGGATATAAATTGATATTTAATTTTAAAATAATATTATAAAACTCAATCAAAATTAATTGATACGTACTCACTCCATACAAATTGGAGGGTCAATTATCTCCCATCACATTAAAACAAAAACGTCACTAACTTTCGTTCATGAACTATAACTTTTCTAAAATAATGAATCTGAACTTTTTTGAGTTCTTACCTGCGATATCCATTAGCATCAGTAATTAATAAATAATAAAATTTTGCTATCTTTATAAATAAGTTGGCTCATTTTATTGCCCATAATCTTAGTCTTTTTATATAATCATTTTATCATTTTTTATAGAAATTTTAAATTACAAAACTGTTGAAAATATTTACAAATGATAGCAAAATAACACAGTCTATCTATGATAGATCACGATAGACTAATATGTGTCTATCATGATATAGATAGACAGTAATTTATAGCAACTTATCGCGATCTATCGTAGATAGACAGTAAAATTTTACTATATTTATAAATATTTTGGTTCATTTTTCTATATTTAAAAACAACTATTTCCCATATGTATTTTGGAAATAAAAATGGAATAATCAAACTTTTTTAATGCCGCAACTTCATTTAAAATTCTCTTAGATATATATTTACGATTTTATAAACGAATGCTAAAAGAATTTATATTCTCTTCACTTATCAACCATCGTTGCTGCATTTACATTTTCATTAACATTTCTTAGCTTATTATTTAAATTTTAGTTAATTCAATCTCATTTTTAATCAATAATAATTTGTTTAGTATAATTATAATATTCAATAAATTATCGAGTTAATTTTAATTTCTATCAACATCTAAGAGATTGAGATGAAAAAGGAATCAATTTTCTAGTAGTAGGAAATTGAAGAGTTTATTCACTTTTTTAATATTTCAAAGTAAACTCTATAAAATTGTCTATCAATTAAAGTTGATAAAAATCTTCTCGAGTATCTGTTCCAATCGAGACAATGGAAGAATCTCCAATTTGACCGGAGATGGAGTCAAAATAAGAACACAAAATGGATGGCCTTTAACTACATTCGAATATTTTTTTTTTATTGTTTTTTAATATATATATATATTTCTATCACTATTTTAAAATGTAGCTTAAAGTTACTGTTTTTTTATTATTAATTTTTTTAACTTTTTTTTAATTTCATTACATATTATAATTAACTTTTAACTTTTCATTGAATTTACAATAAAAATGTTAAAATATCTTTTATTATTAATTTAAATAATTAAAACAATAATAATACTAATTTGTTACTAAAATATTTACAATATCAATATAAATACTAAATTTTAATTGATTTTAAATAAAAAATAATTAAAATAAAAATAAAAAAAAATGGAGAACTTTTCCTCGCGAGGACCTTGTCGGCAAACAGGGATTTCCTAACCCCAATTAAGACTATCATAATAGAGAATGAGGTCAGGATGGGGATTACAAGATTGGAATGGGGAGTGCATCTCCGATTCTGTCCTGCCCTAATACCAACTCTACTATCAATCATCATAAAATGAGTTTAAAATTTGTTGTATTTCTACCCAAAAAAAAAAAAAAAATTCATATTATGCCTCTTTACGTTTTTTTCATCTAGTAGCAATTATGAGTGTATTTAAATCTTTATTAATTCAACTTAAAATTGTATAAAACTATAATTTTTTTTATTGTAAGCTCTAATAGATCATCAAATTAATTTTTACTATTTTTTAAGATATAAATTTTAAAAAATAAGTGTCATCTATATTCAATTTTGAAAAAGCTACTTAATTAATCTAAATATTATATTCTTTTTTAGTTTATCTAAATATTGTGTCGTGTTATAATTATGTGTATTTAAACGTAATAATTTTATAAATATATATAATAGATTAACTTACTCCAAGCTCAATTTACCAAATAAAATGTTATATTATGTAGAATGATATATTTTTCAAAAAGAAAAGTATTGTCGATACTTTTTTATTTAATTAATTTACAATTTATCAAGTAATGCATTTCTCGTTGATAATTGATTAATCATTTGTGGTGCATAATTTGTAAATTAAAGAATTTAATAAGGGTAACAAATAATAGCCCAAAAATGAATTAGGAGACATAATATATTGGACTTGAGAAATTAATATATGCACATAATAGTTCAAAAAAAAAAAAAACTCTAAATAAACAACTTTTTAAGATATATAAATATGATAGTACAACGATAATAATATCATTTCTTATTGTCGTGATTTTAAGGAGAAAATCATTGAGTATATTCTTTTAATAACAATATAATAATTACTATAATTATAAAAGAAATTAAATACATTTTAAAGAGGAAAAAAAATCTATGAACTTGACTTTAAACATACTTGCACTTAATTTCATTGGGCAATATATCATCTTAAACTCTGTTCTTTTTTTTTCTTTTTTTTTTTAAATTCTGCATACCTTCATATCTTTTCTTTAAATACAAAAGAACAAAGTTACAACAAAGAAAAAGCAAAATGAAACTTAGGTTAAGTAATCCAACAAAAAAAAAAAAAAACATTTGACGACAAAGCAAGACAATAAATAATGAAGAAGAAGCAAATCTCAACTTAGGAAAAAAATCAAATACTTGTAAAGAAAATGATAAAGGAGAGCTCTCTCTCTCTCTCTCTCTATATATATATATAGTTGTAGGAGAAAGAAATTACAAAATCATTTAAAATTCTACTATTAAACATAATTAAAGATAAACTCACATTTTGGGAGTTAAACTATAGGAATAAAGAGTTACAACTTATATTATAACCTCATCAACTCTTCATTTATTTAAAAGAAAATACTTATATAGGTATGAGTTATTTATGGATAACAACTTGAGAATTTGAAAGAGGTTAAATGTAATTATTAATGTTAATTTTATTGTATATTTCAAAAGGTTGTTTTCAAATATAAAAAAATGAACCAAAATATTTATAAATATAGTAAAATTTTACTGTTTATCTATGACAAACCATAATAGATTACTATATGTGTTTCGGTCTATCGTAGATAGAGTGTGATATTTCACTATTATTTGTAATTAATTTAAGAATTTATTTAAAATAATTTTCCTATTTTAAATTAGACTAAATTATAATAAATACCTTTAAACTTTATGCTTTGCATAAAAAAGCACCTTTAAACTGTCAAAAGTTTAAAAAATATTCGTAAACTTCCAAAATAAATTTTAAAAAATACCCTTATTCTTAGTTTTGATGGAAATCATTACTTGTTGTTTTGTGTCAAAAAACTCTTAAACTTTCAAAAGATTAAAAAATACCTTTAAACTTTAAAAATAAAAAGTTTAAAATATTTACTGTTATATGAACATAAATCGTTAATACCGCTTTACTTCTCTATTTTTTCTCTTTTTACTCCCCTTCCATCTTCAGTATCTTCTTAGTCCCATATTTGTTAATTGTTTAGCATTTGTTTATCTTAAAATAAATAAATAAATAAAATTGTACACTTAAATAAAAAGTATGGACTATAATAAGAAGAAAGAGAATAATTGAAACACCAAAGAATTTTAGGACCTAAATATTATAACAAAATTGTATTTTAATAATTGAGTGTGTGTTGGTAATCAAATTCATTTTTTTATTTGATTATTTATCGTTTTGGTATGTTTTAAGGAGAGATTTCAATTTTGAAATTTTGTGAGATTTTATGTCTTAACTTAAAATTTTGGCTTTTTTTATTGAGAAAATTGATGTAAGAATTAGAAAATAAGAGGAAAATGAGAGTATTTATCTTTATATATGAGAAAAAAATAGGATATTGATATAATTATTTTTTAGATTGGTTGTTTTCAAATTTAAGAAAACTTTAAACAAATTGATCATCATGCTAACGGTAGAAATATTTTTAAACTTTTTTTTTTTTAAAAAAAAGAAAACTAGAGCTATTTTTGCAATAAGGTAGTAAGGTTTCAATTTATGTACTACATGAGGATACTTTTGAAACTTTTGAAAGTTCGAGGGTATTTTTGAAACAAAACTTTAATGGTTTCCATCCAAAATTAGCGGCAATGATATTTTTGAACACTTTTGAAATTTTAAAGATATTTTTTAAACTTTTGAATGTTCATGAGTGTTTTTATCACAAAGTTAAAATCTCAATGACATTTTTTTTATAATATAACCTTTAAATAAACATAATATGTGGAAAAAAAGCACAATAAATCGTACAGATGTATTGAATTATTTTTTGAATAAATAAATAATTCTTTTTAGTACAATAACAGTAGAGATGGGGATCGAATCTTCAATCCCCAAAAAGAAAATTCATGTTAATTATCATTGAGCTAAACTCACTTTAACATAATAAATATAATTTATGTATTATTTTTTAAAGGTAAGAGTATATTTTCTCAAAAAAAAAAAAAAACCATACTTATTTTCAAATTTTCAAATTATTATGAGTGACATATTTTATAAATTCAATATTTGACAAAGGAGTAAATTAGACCAAAAGTAATTCTACATCTAAGCCCCTTTAAAGTTCCAGTCCCCAAAACTGCGCCTTTTGTTGTTTTTCTATTTTTTTTCCATTTTTCTCTCATTTTATTTATTATTTGTCCTCTTTTTTTTCCCCCTTTCTATTTGCTTTTTTGTTTTTCTTCATTTATTTTCCTTTTACATTTTTTTTTTGACAATTGCTTTTACATTTTCAAATAACATAAGTTTAGTTACTTTTTAAGGTGAAGGAAGATTCTAATATTTTGCTTTTTTAAGAAGAATACTCGGTTTGCAATTTATTTATTATATTAATTATTATTAAATTACAACTTTAGTCATTAAACTATTTACTTCTTCAAATCTCAATTTTGAGTTTTAAAACTTTTCTTGAATTTCTTTCGTTGTATATCTAAATAATTAATGGAATGATAAAGTTATCAAATTAGTTCCGAATTTTTAAGTTTGTATGTATTTAGTCCCAAATAAAAACAAACCTTAACTGTCATGGATATAAATAAGTAATTTAACAATAATTAATACTTAATTAAATTTCAATTTCTTTAAAAATGAAATAAATTGCAATGTAATATAGGTCTTTTTAAAAAAATACAATATTAGAATATTCATTAACTTAAAAATAAATTGAAAATAAGAGAAAAAACCCAAAGAAAAACAAATAAAGGAGAAAAACAAATAATAAACAAAAGGCGCACCAGATGGGCTTCAACTCATGCCGCCCAATTCTAATTGTAAGTCAACATACTCACCGGAGTGTACAAACAAAAAGTGCTAGTTGCATAAACAGAATTCAAGCTCAAAATGATAGAATATGTAGTATAAAGATAAAATAATTACATATATAGATAAAAAAAATAGTAAAAGATTAAAAAACTCATGCCTAGCCACCATTTTGTTCGCTTCTTCCCGGTTTTCTCAAATTAAAAGCTATCACTGATAGTTGCTATCAGCTGCTGTCGTTGATAGCTTCTATCAATTGCTATCGATGATAGTTGCTATCAGCAATAGCTTTCAATTTTAGAACAATTAATACAATCTTGAAATATAAACTTTTAATTTGCTATCAATTATTATTAGCTATCATTGATTCATTTTCATCAATTGGAATCAACGTTGAAATATTACTACTTAAGGCTATCAGTTGCTATCAATGATAGATTTATAAATAGTGATCAACTTTGAAAGAAGACCAACAACTTTGATTACCATAGTAGTTATCACTAATAATCTTTTATCATGGCTATTACTGATAGCAGCTATCAGTCGTTATCACTTTCATCAATTAGAATCAACCTTGAAATATTAACACTTAAGCCTATCAATGATAGATTTCTATAACTGGTTATCACCTTTGAAAGAAACTCGATATATAGATATCACTTAAATTTTATCACCGATATCATTAACATCACTCATATTGTGGTTATCAGTGATAGATTCTTTCACTTATAACATTATCAATAAGATGCTATCAATGATCTCACTGATATCATGCTATCGAGGATAGTTCTCTATCATCGATAACGTGCTATCAGTAGTAGTTTCTATCACCGATAACGTGTTATCGAGTAGCTTCTATTATTGATAACATGTTATTAGTATTAGCTTCTATCATTGGTTACATGCTATCAGTAGTAGCTTCTATCAATCATAGCCACTGAACATCTTTTTGCCCATTTCTTGTCCTTCCCAAACATGTATAAGTTTCTTTTCTTTTCAATGATAGCGTCTACCACTGATAAACATGCTATTAGTAATAACTTCTAGGCATTCCACTTATATTTTAGTTCGAGATTCAACTTTATTAATTAAATTCACTAAGTTGGCTATCAATGATAGATTTCTATAAGTGGCTATTAACTACGAAAATATAATCAAAGATTAAAGTATCAATGATAGAAAATAATAGTGCCTATTACTGATAGCCTTTCATTTTCTATTTCTATTTATTATTTGTTATAATAATCAAACTTGATGATTGGCTTGTTGGTGTTAAGTCACTTATGAATTGGGTACTTTCAAGTCCTACGTATAGAACTCAGCCTCATAATTCTTGTGAAAAAAAGGGAAGAAGAAAAAATTCAAATAAAGAAAAGAAAAAATTTAAAAATAAGAGAAAGAGAAGAAGCGGAAACTGAAAAAAAGAAAGAAAATTAAATAGAAAAAAATGAAGCAAAAAAAAGGGACAAATGAAAGAAAAACTAAAGAAAGGAAAAGAAAGGGACGAAGCAAAAATTCAGAGAAAGAAAATAAAATAAAATAATAAAAAAAAGATAAGGGAAGAAGCAAAAATCGGAGAAAAAAAAGAAAACAAATATAAAAAAAGGAATAAGCAATAACTGAAGAAAGAAAATAAAAAAAAATAAAAAAGGAATAAGCAAAAACCAAAAAAATAAAATAAAAAAGGAAAAAAAAAAAGAAAGGAAAAAAAGAAAGAAATGAAAGAAAATAAAAAGGAAAGGAAAGAAAAAGAAACCGAAAATGAATAAAAGAAAAAAGAAAAGAAACAAAAATCAGATAAAGAAAAAAATAAAATAAAAAAATGTGGAAGAAGCAAAAACTGAGAAAGAAAATAAAATGAAAAAATGAAAAAAGGAGAAGCAAAAATCGAAGAAAAAGAAAATAAAAAGACTAAAAAAAAGGTGTACAACAAAAAATTAAAAAAAAAATCAAAGATTGACTAGTCAACTCATCCATATTTACAAATATTTTAAAGATGTAATATATTTTTAGATTTTTTCTCTTATTCTACTATGTATTACAAATATCCCAAAAAATATTGGAATTAAGTAAAAATAAAATTAATATATGTATAAATAATTGTGTTATAAATAACAAAAAAATATTTTTAAGTTAATAATAAATTCGGGTTGGTTTGAATTATATTAGGTAAACCATGAACTAACTCAATCCATAAAATTTTGGGTTAGTTGCATAAATGAAAGAATAAAATAAAATAAAAAAAAAGAAACAAAAATAAGATAAATGAAATTTTGGACTAGTTGCATAATTAAAATAAAAAAGAAAAAAATAAAGGAAAAAAAGAAAGAAATGAAATAAAATAAAAGTAAAGGAAAGAAAAAGAAAAGGAAAAAGAAGGAAACGAAAGAAAATAAAAAATAAAGGAAAGTAAAAAAAATCCGATAAATGAAAGAATAAAATAAAAAAAAGGAAGAATCAAAAACTGATTTTTGTTTATTTTTTCTCAGTTTTTTATTCTTCTTTTTTTTTATTTTATTCTTTTATTAAACTGATTTTCATTCATCGATAGCAATTGATAGAAGCTATCAGCGATAGTAGCTGATAGCAGCTAGCAGTGATAGCTTTTAATTTGAGAAAACCGGGAATAAGCGAATAAAATAATGGCTAGGCATGGGTTTTTTTAATCTTTTACCATTTTTTGATCTATATATGCAATTATTTTATCCTTGTACTATATATTCTATTATTTTTGGCTTGAATTATATTTATGCAACTAGCCCAAAATTTTATGGGTTGAATTGGTTCATGGTTTACCTAATATAACTCAAACCAACCCGAATTTATTATTAACTTAAAAATATTTTTTTTTGTTACTTATAACACAATTATTTATACATATTCTAAATTTATTTTTATTTAATTCCAATATTTTTTGGGATATTTGTAATACATAGTAAAATAAGAGAAAAAAATCTAAAAATATATTACATCTTTAAAATATTTGCAAATATGGATGAGTTAACTAGTCAATCTTTGAATTTTTTTTTTTAATTTCTTGTTGTACACCTTTTTTTAGTCTTTTTATTTTCTTTTTCTTCGATTTTTGCTTCTCCTTTTTTCATTTTTTCATTTTATTTTCTTTCTCAGTTTTTGCTTCTTCCACATTTTTTTATTTTATTTTTTTCTTTATCTGATTTTTGTTTCTTTTCTTTATTTTTTATTTTATTCATTTTCGGTTTCTTTTTCTTTCCTTTCCTTTTTATTTTCTTTCATTTCTTTCTTTTTTTCCTTTCTTTTTTTTTTCCTTTTTTATTTTATTTTTTTGGTTTTTGCTTATTCCTTTTTTTTTTTTTTTTATTTTCTTTCTTCAGTTATTGCTTATTCCTTTTTTTATATTTGTTTTCTTCTCTTTCTCCGATTTTTGCTTCTTCCCTTATCTTTTTTGCTTATTCTCTTTCTCTTATTTTTAAATTTTTTCTTTTTCCATTTTTTTCATAAGAATTATGAGGCTGAGTTCCGTACGTAAGACTTGAAAGTACCCAATTCATAAGTGACTTAACACCAACAAGTCAATCATCAAGTTTGATTATTATAACAAATAATAAATATAAATAGCAAATGAAAGTCTATCAATAATAGCCACTAATATTTTCTATCATTGATACCTTAATCTTTGATTATATTTTCGTAGTTAATAGTCAGTTATAGAAATCTATCATTGATAGCCAACTTAGTGAATTTAATTAATAAAGTTGAATCTCGAACTAAAATATAAGTGGAATGCCCAGAAGTTATCACTAATAGCATATTTATCAGTGGTAGAAGCTATCATTGAAAAGAAAAGTAACTTATAAATGTTTAGGAAGGACAAGAAATGGGCAAAAAGGTGTTCAGTGGCTATGATTGATAGAAGCTACTACTGATAGCATGTTACCAGTGATAGAAGTTAATACTAATAACATGTTATCGATGATAGAAGCTACTCGATAGCACGTTATCGGTGATAGAAGCTACCACTGATAGCACGTTATTGGTGATAGAGAAGTATCCCTGATAGCATGATATCAGTGAGATCATTGATAACATCTTATTAGTGATGTTATAAGTGAAAGAAGCTATCACTAACCACAATATGAGTGATGTTAATGATATCGGTGATAAAACTTAAGTGATATCTATATATCGAGTTTCTTTCAAAGGTGATAACCAGTTATAGAAATCTATCATTGATAGGCTTAAGTGTTAATATTTCAAGGTTGATTCTAATTGATGAAAGTGATAACGACTGATAGTTGCTATCAGTAATAGCCATGATAAAAGATTATTAGTGATAACTACTATGGTAATCAAAGTTGTTGGTCTTCTTTCAAAGTTGATCACTATTTATAAATCTATCATTGATAGCCACTGATAGCATTAAGTAGTAATATTTCAACGTTGATTCCAATTGATGAAACTGAATCAATGATAGCTAATAATAATTGATAGCAAATTAAAAGTTAATATTTCAAGATTGTATTAATTGTTCTAAAATTGAAAGCTATTGCTGATCACAACTATCATTGATAGCAATTGATAGAAGCTATCAACGACGGCAGCTGATAGAAACTATCAGTGAGAGCTTTTAATTTGAGAAAACTGGGAAGAATCGAACAAAATGGTGGCTAGGCATGAGTTTTTTAGTTTTTTACCATTTTTTTGGATCTATATATGCAATTATTTTTTATCTTTGTACTACATATTCTATTATCTTGGGCTTGAATTCTGTTTATGCAACTAGCCCTATTTGTTTGAATGATTTATTATTCAACAATTTTTAAAGGTAGTTTTTTTTGCACTTTAGAAAGAAAATTTTCACTATATAAATTGAAATTGAGTTGTTAATCTTAATTCAATATATGAAAATAATTAAATTAGATTTTTACATATTTATGTTTTGCTTCTTTTTAGAATAAAATTTTAAATAAATGACCCGATTAATCCGAACCAACTCAACCCAAATATTTTAGGTGGGTTGAGTTGGGTTCATTTTTTAATAAAGGTTATTTGGATTGAAGAAATTTAGAACCCAAACAATGGGTGGGTCTAAAAAGTCTTTCAACCCAACTCAACTCAACATATGAACATCCTTAAATTAGCCACGAAACGTCAATAATTTTGATATTTTATTGCATCAACGTCTCTCATTCTACATTTTTTTTTTAAAAAAATAAATTTAATAAAAAAAACGAGGATGAACAAATTTTCAATAATGTGTTTAAAAACAATCTTATTTTTTTAATAAGTTTAAAAGACAACAATATTAATAATAGAAGAAAAAAACTACCCCTCTTTTATTGCGAAAATCACTCCACCAATTAAAAGAGAAATTCAAACAAAAAAACCATCAACTATCAATTTGACTTTTCACAATTTTCCCTTTTTGCATTAGATAATTACTTTATAATCCCATGCACTTCTTTCTCACAATCATGTCCATCTAATGATCCATTTTCTTTCTAATTATTATTTTCTTTTCTTTTCTTTTCTTTTTTCTCCCAAAACATTTCGTGTTTTATACTCTCAACTTGATTGTTAAGTAAGTCTACACAATATTATTATGAGCACCTCTCTCTCTCTTTTTCTGATTTGGGTGTGATTAAAATTTCACGAGATGAATTTTACATTTAGAATTAAAAAGAATTAGTTTAAAGTATAATCTGGTCTCTAAATTTTTATATACATGTTTGTTTAGATTGAGCGGATTTACCTAAGGCCGCCTACCTTCCTCAATTTTTCATTGTCAACTTATCTTAATTAGCGGAAAGCTCTAGTTAACCAAATATTTCTTTGTTAAAGATTTTTTTTCTCTTAATCTCAAATTAATTAATTGATATTTTAATGATAACAAATTTAAATTAATTTACTAACAATTTGAGTATTTTGAAGTGTCCATTGCATAGATCTCATATTAACGAATCCAAAGTATTTCAAATCACTTAAATCAGAACTCAAACGAAGAAGATATAATTGAAACAAATTTAACTAAAACTATATGAGGTGATGATGTGGCAGCCAAATCATCAAAATGGACCAAATTCGAAGGTGACATGTGGAGCAGTGAAGGAGTGAAACATGGTGAACTTTTGATTTTTGTTGGGTTTTAAAAGAAAATTTTTATTATATTATATTATATTTGTGTCTAATGGCTAGCTAGTTGAGTTCAATAATAATAATAATAATAATAAATTCAGGACATGTTTCAATTTTTTTTGGCTATACTTTTTCTTTTAAAATTATTATTATTATTATTATTATTATTACTCCTAATTTTAAACCTCCACTATTCATTTTTTTTTCAACATCCAATAATCCAAGTTAAATTTGGAATTTCGTTCATTTGCTCATTCTTTTAAACTCTTCATCTTCTCCATAATTTCTTCAACAATTTTTCAATATTTTCCAATCCCTCATAAATACAAAGCTTCCATTGTTGCTCTCTCCAAGCTTCAATTTTCTTATTTTCATCTATCCTTGAGAAAGATTTATTGTATGGTGAGGATTGATTTGTTGAATGCTCAAATTTGTAAATCTACTTTTTAAAAGAGTTTTTCTCATCTTGTCCTTCATTTCCAAATCTTTTGTAAGGGTTGCTATTGATCCTGAAAAAGGACAATTGTAATGGTTTGATGGTTATCCATGGAAATGATTAAATTTACTGATCTTGAACTCGCAAAATGGTGGTTTAGCGGTTAGCTCTAATATGTGGAAAGAGTTGGTGAAAACTTTATCAAATACCTGAGAAGGAGTCTTGAGAAGTGGAGTAGGGATTCCGAACCACTATAAAATTTACGTTGTCATTTTTTCTATCCCTCTTCAATTTAATTTTGCAATTGATTTTTTATTATATTATCACGAAAATCAATTGCAAGATTAATTCTTGAATTTAATTGCTCATATTTGTTTCTTTTTATGGGAAATTATTACAATTCTATATCCATTACCAATTTTTTATCAGAGTTAAAATAGGGTGCTTTAAAATGTGATTGTTAACTTCTTGAATTTATTTGCATAAATCCCTTGTTTAAATTACTTATGAACAAAAATGTATTAATTTTTTTTAACTGAACCTACTTTAGGAAAAAAAAAATTTAATTAGTTTTAATAACTTCATTCATCCTCTAGGGTTGTCATGTCGATCCTATATTTGTTATAGTGGTCAAGCATCCCTTGCCCTTGAACCCACATCCTAACTTCAAGTTCTCCTTACTTTTTTTCTCCTCTCTTCATTTTTGTATTAAATAAAGATTTATTGACAGGATGTCGACTAGAATTGGACATTTGAAAGTAATAGACTAAAATTAAATAAATTTCAAAGTATAGAAATCAAAATAGTATTTTAATTTTTAACTCAAAAAAACATGCAAACCGTCAATATTATCAACCGTTGTTTGTTTAGAAACTGAAATTATTGATTACGATTGTAATATTCAAGACCAAGTTTGCATACAATAGTTACACAACAACAAAAGAAAATGCATTATTAGCCTCCAAATTATACTCTTACTAAATTTAAGGTTAATCCCATCTGAACCAAAAATTTTGATCTGCACTGCATCTCATCTTTCAAAATGTTTACTTATGTCTCATCTTTTAAAACATATGATACTAGGGAAGTAGATTATTAAAATAAATTAAAGAATGGTAAACAAAAGAGAAAAATCGATTTAAAACCAATTTACCTTCTTGCTCCCTCAAAAACTTTTTGGCCTACCTACCCTAATTTTATCAATTAGATTTTTTTAACAATATGATGTACATACTCATGGTTAGTTGAACTAAACTCATTTTTATCCTCGATTTTTTCTCTTATCTACCTATCAACATCATTGTGAAATCAAAACATTCAATTAAGTAACAACATCCACACAATTTTTTTTTTTTAAAAAAAATTGTTACTATATATCACCAAAAATATTCAAGGACTAAATAACAAAAAAGAAGGGGTGGTTTTTAAATATAGAAAAATAAATCAAAATATTTATAAAATATAGTAAAATTTTAGACCTATCAATGATAGACATTGATAGAAGTCTACTCGGCATCTATCATTGATAATTTTAAAATTTTGCTATATTTTATAAATATTTTAAACAATTTTACCATTTGAAATAATTTCCTAAAAATGAAAATAAAAAAACAATTAAAAACAATAACTCTACCATCACCCTATTAATATCTTTCTAATCACACAAGATTTCTGTGGTCATATAAATATTGAAATATGTTAGTTGTTATCCAATATCTGTTTCCCATATCTAAGACCAATAATAATTATTATATACTACTATATATATAGAGAAATAAAATATCCAAATATCTCTCTTTCATTTTAAAGTAGTTTAATGAGGTAGACAAAATATCTAGAGGTATGTGTTCGAAGAAGATGAACAAGATATGATTTGGTTTTTGTTTTTGTGATGAAAAAAAATTAATAATGGAGGGGAAAAGAAGGTATGTGTACGTTTGTGATTGAGTTGCTAGTCACATGTGCATCCCATCATGGAGACCAAGTAGGTCCCTTTTCAAAGTTAGCTATTGAAAATATCAAAACACACCATCTATATATATTTATATTTATATTCTCACTTAAAATTCAAAAGATTCAATGTCACACCAAAGAGGAAAAAAGAAAAAAGAAAAAAGAACAAAATATTAATTTTCTTTGCTTGATCATGGATTTACCTTTTTTATCATAGAATTTGGTTGGTTTTCATGTATAAGAGATAAGATTGCCAATAATGTTTATGTTAAAGCTAGCTCTTTATTTATTACACAAATTTCTAAGCCTCCTCAAGCTCCAATCTCATTTCAAAATTACCTAGGAAAACCTTGTTTTGTTCCTAATTGTAATTATCAACGTCTACTTTTAATTTTGCTTCAATTTGGTTGTATACTGATGAAAGAAGAGAAAAATTCTACCATTTTTTTTTTTTATTTATCTTCTTTCGGTTAAATATTAAGATAGATTGATAGTAATATCGTGTTTTGATTCTATAACATTTCGTATTTTTTAGGTAATTTTCATTAAATTATCTTAAAATATTTGCACTACAAGAAAAACAATCTTTCTTGATGTTTGCAATTTTAAATACTTGACATTTTTATGGAAAAAATATGTCAAGAAATAGGTGATTTTAAAGAAAAAACGTCAAGAATTGTTTTTAAAAAAGCGGAGGTTTTCGAAAAATATTGCACTCGACATTTTAAAAATGTCAAGTTCAATTAATGGTTTCTTGACATTTTTAAAACGTCAAGAATATTAGATTATACAGGGCAGCGTCGCAATGCTGAAAAGTTGTGTTGTAACACTACGGATTTTGATAGAAAAATGAAAAATGCGCGCGCCTCACGCAAATAACGTTGCAACGCTACGGGTTTTGAAGGAAAAATAGCGCGCCTCGCAAACAGCGTTACAATGCTATAAGATAGATTTAAAAGAAACTTTCCAGCCGAACTACTTGTTTTTCTTTCTTCTCCTCGCAAAATTTATGCAATTCTTCTTGGTTTTTCACTTCCCTTTGATGCATCTTTGTTATTCCATCAATCTTTAAGAGATTCTTTATTGAGGTAAGTAGATTTAGTTTAGATTAGGTTTAATTCTTGATTTTCTTGGTTTGAAGCAAGAACATTCAAAGTTAAGGTTTGATTTTCTTGGTTTGAGGCTTGAACTTTCAAAGTTAGGGCTTAATCTATTATGTATATTCTTGAATCTACATGTGATACCATAACTTTCAAAGTTATTGACATTGTATTATGGTGCATGTTGCAGGACATGTTGATTTAGCTGAGAAATTTGATTTGAAGACACTATGTGCTATTGGTATGTTGCATTTCTTCCATTTTTCAATACCTCTAATCATATATTTTGTCTAGAAAGTCACACATTTAAATATGGCTTGATTACCATTTCAAAAGTTGATTACCTCCTTGGTTTAAATGCAACTTTGGCTGAGGACCTCTCTAAAATTAGAGGGAGCAAGGGAAAAAGGAATAAAAAAGAAGGTAAAATTGAGATTTTTGCTTGCATATTTTTAAATTATTATTTTGATCTTTCTTGCTTTATTTGAAGTCATTTGCACTTTCCCTTTTGTATTGTGGTTGAGTGGCAGCCACTTGCAAGTGTAATTTTTTTTTGAATCTTTTATAGAAATAAACTTCTTCCTATGCCAAAAGTCATTCTTTTTGTGGTAACTTGTTACATAGTTACATTTATGTTGGATATATTTATTTGAAGTTCGATGTCTACAAGATTTGTAGGATATTTTACATTGATCTTGATGCGTTGACCAAAGTTGGGGATATTTATTTGAACCTTTGTGTTTGTATCATTTGTAGGATATTTTATACAAAGTGGTTCTTATTGACGTCAAGGTGCTGCTATGGGAAAAGTTTTAGCTTCGTAAAAAGTAATTTGTGGATGTTTGAGTTGTTGGGCTTTATTTTATTATGTCTAGTTGCTTTTCCTTCAAGAGGTATAATCTAAAATTATTATGCAACTCTCTTGTCCTGAGTTATATACATTTGACAAGTTTCATAGTTAGGTACCATAATACAATGTCAAAGGTAGTTTTGGATTGGTACATGTGATAGTTGTTATGTTGGTAGATGGATAATTTTGATAGAAGTTTTGGAAATGTATTTTTTAAAATGATTCATATTTGGTTGACTGTAAGAATTATGTTCCTTATATTGTTTTGGAAGTGCCCATATGTGTCTATCCATATTCTTCTAATTAATTTACAAAATCCTTCATGGAGTTGTAAAGTTTTACAGGACTTTGAGGTTGTGGTGCTTAAGTTTAGTAATTTTAAGTTGTTTAAATCTATATGTTGTAGTTTTGGTATATTATTTCATTGATGTAGGTGCTCAAAGCGACGAGTTCAAGGTGAGCTACGTTATTCTCATGGAGGTAGGAGCATAGTGAGCGAGATTCGGCTAGGATTACTTCATATGGGATTGATCAGTGTAATTTTTTTTAATTATTCTTAAAAGGGATGAGGTTGTTGATTGTACAATAGGAAATGTGTTCATATGAGGGTTGATAGTTGTTATACTTTTGAAATTATTCGTATGGGGTTAACTATAATGTTGGAATTGTTCATATGGGGTTTTCCATATTCTTTGAACTTAGAAACACTTTATGAGGTTGTAATATTGACAATGTTAAAGAAGTGAAGTTTTTATAAAGAGATATTGGTGAAAATTTGGTTAATATATAATATTGAAAATGCGTGTATTGTTTTTTTTATTGGTGAATGTATGTCATATATATACCAAATGTGGTTGTTGGATCAAAATATAGGAGCAATTATAGGTAAAAACGTCAACAGTACAGATTTTTCTAAAAAAATCACAAGCAAATTTCTTAACGTTTTTTCCTCGTCAAGATTATAGATATTCTTGACATGTTTAACAGGTCAAGAACTCCCATATTCTTGACATTTCTAACATGTCAAGTAGGATATATCTTGACGTTTTTTCATTGTCAAGTTAAAAAAATTTCTTGACATTTTTCCTTGTCAAGAACGCTTCTATTCTTTACATTTCAAACATGTCAAGTGTCAGTATTTTTTGATGTTTTTTAAATATTAAGTGTCACTTTTCTTAACGTTTTTAAAACGTCAAGAAAATCGGCATTCTTGACACTGACTTCCTTGAAGTTTTTTAAAACGTTAAGAAAAGTAATTCTTGACATTTAAAAAAAGTCAAGAAATATTGTTTTTGTAGTAGTGTTGGGTGTTATTTTGTTAAGTAGAGGTTAAAAATTTAATTTGAGAGGCAAGGTAATTAATTTAAATGATATTTGTAAAGAATTCACATTTTAATTCAATTTAAAAAAAAAATAGATTAATTTATTTGGAGATTTGAAATTTTGTAAGGAATTGAATTTCAATTTGGAAGCCTAATTTAATTTGGCATTCAAGTTTGAAAAGAAGAGAAAAAAAAGGGGATATCTAATTGTGTATATTCTATTATTTGGAATTTTGTTTTGGAGGGAGAAAAGGAAAGTGATATATATATATATATATATATATATATATATATATATATATATATATATATATATACACTATTGTATTTGGGTTGAAAGTTAAAGAAAAAGGAAAAAAAAAGAAATATATTAAAAACTCTTTCTCTCCCTCGGTAACACCTACGCGACCCCCCACGAAGTCGCCCGTGTCGCTCTCTCTCTCTCCAGTCTTCAAGCGATTGCCCCATCGCTGCCACTGCCTATCCGTCACATCTATTATCCGACGATTCTAGTATCATTGTCGAATAAAATACCTCTGATTTTATTAGATAAATAATTTGTGTTAACAAAACTACATACCATGAGATACACTAGATTTAGGACATCAATCCCAACATCTATATCTTGACAAGTCTGTCTGACGTTCTTACCAAGAAGCATGAGACCATGATGTTTGCGCGTCAAGTACATTTACAATGCACATATGAAGAAAGGTCAGTTGGTGAGAGAACATGTTCTTAACCTGATGGTCTAATTCAATGTCGTCGAAATGAACGGAGCAGTCATCAACGAGCAGAGTCTTATGTCCTTTATTTTAGAATCTTTTCCGAAGAGTTTTTTTTTCAATTTTGCAGCAATGCGATTATGAACAAAATACAATACACCATAACTACTCTTCTTAATGAGTTATAGACTTATCAGTCCCTTATGAAAGGTAAGGAGCTGGTAGAAAGAGAGGTAAATGTTGCAAGAAGTTCCACAAGGGTTCATTCTTGGGAACCAAGTTCGTTCCTTCATCCTCTAGTTCTAAGAAGATCCAAAAAAAGAAAGAAGGGAAGGGGAATGCCCCCGCTGCTGGAAAAGGCAAGGGTAAGGCCAAGGTGGCCGACAAGGACAAATGCTTCCATTGCAATATGGATGGTGTTGGGGATGATGCCCTAAAGTCTCGTGTCCTGTAGTTTGTAAACATTTTGTACGAACACTTGTGATGTATAATATATGATATTTTCTTTACTACTTGACTTTGCACATTGGATGTTTTATTTGCTTTACCACAAGCCAATAAACTAAAATTCTTGGTTGTCATTATGTAACTTAAGCATGTATATGGTGACATACAAGTGGATCATGTCTTATATGATAACCAAAATGGTCTGTAGTATATGGATATAGGAGGGAAACCTTATCTTGGTAACGCTACGGATGCGGCCTGCTTTGTAGAATAATTACAAGTGTTGTGACTTGCTACAGATGGTCTGATCCTAATAATTCGTGTGGGGACATGCGGGCAGGGGCATCAGATACAAAGAGTTCATATAAGATCTAACCACGAAGTGTTAACGTCTCGTTATATAACGTCGTTCATGATAGAGACTTCACTTCACCAGGAGGAACATAGGTAACATGACCTCAATCCTGAGTGAGTTGGGAACTCCTGCTATTGAGGATGGTCCTTTGATTTGCATGGATGCGAGTGGCCAGGTCGCCGACTCAAACCTACCACTTTGGAGATTCGTCTGATTTGGGAGCTGGGAACTCAACTACACAAGATGGAATTCACTCCTTCCCCGAAGCAAGGGTAAGTAGATAGATTACTCCTTTAAGGACTGATCCTGGAGCTTGAACGATGTGGTGCTACACACATTCTCATAGCCCGAGAGGTGTTCACACATAATAGGACTAGTTGTAATGTCAAAGGGTATAATGCTTGTCCAATATGTGTGGAGGAGACTTCTTCAATAAGACTACAAACATGGAGAAAAAAATGCATATATGGGACATAGAAAATATTTGCCAAGAAATCATCCATACAAGAGATAAAAAAAGCTTTTGATGGTAAGCAAGAGCAAGGAAGTTCTCCACATCCTTTGATAGCGATTCACAATGGTCGATTGTTGTCACACCAATTTATACTTTTGAAAAATTGTACTATTTTGTAGTACATACCGGAAGATGTACCATTTAAAAAAAAAAAAAGAAAAAAAAGAAAAGAAAAGAAAGTGTGAGGCCTTTCAAAATAGTGTTAGAATATCAAAATTCAAATGGAGTCTCTTTACTATTCCATTGAAGGCTCTCTCCTCCAACCTAAAAATGAATGAATTACCATTAAGATATATTTATTTTGACAAAATTAAAAAAAAAAAAGAATTAAATGCTCAAATAAGGTTCTTTGGCAAAATATTAGCAACAAGTAGGTACTTCCAAAACTATTTAAAAAATAAAGTGATTTTTTTATTAGATTACGTCTTCTGAAAAGACGAAATACACATAAAGATAATTAACTTTTTGGTCAACCAACATAATCAACTAAGTGTGTGATGCGTGAGTTTAATTACGTCTTTTGAAAAGACGCAATCCACATAACGTCTATTTTTTTTTTTTAATTCTTCTCTCATTTTTTAACTTGTTTTTTTTTTAAGTTAACATGACATCATTTTTTTTTAATTCTTCTCTCATTTTCTTTAGTTCATTTTTTCAACGTCAACGTGTTATCATGTTTTTACTAAATACTAAAAAATGACATTTTATAAAAAAGTTAGAAAAAATTAGGATACTTAGAATTCTATTTGCTTCTTTATTGGTACGAACAAACAATGGCGTTGAAAAATTAAAATGAAAAGATGTAGACCTAAATTCTATTTTAACTAAAGATTTCTAAATTATGGATTCGATAGATCACAAATTGATCTTAAAACCCATATTGAGTATGTGAGATCGATGTCCATAATAATTATTCTTGGATTGTCAAATGACGAGATTATCAGATATATGAACCAATTGTCATAAAAAGTTGCATAATGAATGTAGGTGTGCATTATTCAGTGAATATTGGAGTTTGATTATGCACTCCATATTTAACTGAACCATCCAGATATTGAACATGATCATCTTCTTGTTGAACAAGTTCATCTTCCTCCTTGTGTGATTCAACTCTATCCAAGTATTCAATTTCGTATATAGTTATGAAGTTCTCTACGGACCTCTAACCAATTATTCTAATTCAAAAATTATTTTTTATGTGTTGCACCTTCTGTAAAGACGAATACGAAAAGCAAATAATGACAAAAAAAATTCATCCCATTTTTTCATATAGTTTCCGAAGCACCCTATATTTTTGCTAATATTTTATCAAAGAGTTTAGCATATAATACGAAAAATGAATTACGACATCGAAATTTATATCTATATTAATTAAATCACTTAAAAAATGAAAATAAGCTAATCTTATATCCAACCAAATTTTGTCCTTAATAAAATTTTAGCAAAAATTAATCCAAAGATCAGTCTAATAAAATTGTCTTTACAGGTAAATCCAAATTGAAACAATAATTTCTTCAATTAGATTAATATTTGATCTCTAATATTACTTTCTTCACCCACCACTTCTTTCAAAATATATAATTAACTCCTCTTAAGAACAACATATATAATTAACCAGTGGTAGATTTTCCATATTTTTTAAAGGATATATTTTCCATATAAATTAACTAAAAGAGTTGTTTTAGCAACAAAAACTTAATAATTAATTATGGCCTCTCCTGTCAAACGATGTGAGGAGTTCAATGCTCTTGCTTACCATTAAAAGCTCTTTTTGTCTCTTGTATGGATGATTTCTTGGCAAATATTTTTTATGTCTCATGTATGCATTTTTTTCAATGTTGTAGTCCTATTGAAGAAGTCTCCTCTCCACATATTGGATAACCGTTACACCCTTTGACACTACAACCACATAGATTACCATATGTAGGAAAATCAATGATAGTCCATAGTAAGACAACCTGCAAATTGAAATATTCTTTTTTATATGCATCAAAACACTGGACCCCTTCTTCCTACAAAAGTTTCAAGTCATCAATCAAAGGTGCTAGATAGATATTTATATTATATCCTAGCTGTTTTGGACTTGATATCAATATTGTCAACATCAAATACTTTCATCTCATACACAACTATGGTGGAAGATTGTATATTGTAGTAATCACTAATGGAACATAAAGAAAACATGCAATAGCGGATTCTAGGATCGATAACATTCTAATTACATTAATACTAAAAGTAAACATGCATAAAGGGGTAGAAAATACAAACTTTGAAGAATCCCCCACAATCTTCCTCTCCGAGCTCGATCGACACCACCAACGGTAAATCCTCCCTATTCTCCAATTGAAGAACACAGTTGTGGGACCGTTTTGTTAGTGAACTAAAGAGAATTTCACTCTAGTAAAGTGGAGAGTAAAGAGATTTTGGTGGAAGAGTAAAGTCAAAAGTCAAAGAAGCATTAGCCTTTACACATTTCAAAAACCAAACTATTTAAAGACAAATTACATGCAAAATCCTATCTTGCATGCCTTCCACCTCAAACTCCACTAGCATGTAATCTTTAGGTATCAAGCTTTGGAAGTGTCACTTCAAAGTCCACTAGTCAATGGAAAAATCCAACAATTGGATTTTTCCACTAACTAATTTAAAAATAAATAAATCAAATTTTTGTGGAATTTTTTTTCATAATTTAGAAAATATTTAAAAACAAATTTAATATCACATATTAAATTTTTTTTGACACCTAACTTTGACCAATCACATCAATAAAGTTTTAAAAAACACTTTCATGCTAATATTCAGGAAAACTCTAAAAATAGATAATTAATAAATTAATTATTTAATTGTAAATTATATCTCATATAAAATACAATTTTTTCCAAGCTCGAATTTGAACATTTCAAATTCTTACTTCACCTAGTTCTTCAATTTTGTCCATAGTGAGCTAGCAAGGAGACCCGATGGACCTATAGATCTTGGGCTCCAATGATCCAAGACTAATTGGTCAAACTCTTTAACCTAGTTAATCAACATTCGTTAACTAACAGGACTATCCACTATAGTCTGTAGATGCACTCCCCTCACTGTAGATATATTATGTGTCCATTTGATATAACCATCATCAATAAGTTGATTCTTCACAGGTTGTTCGTAATCTTAGCTAGGTCAAATACCGAAATACCCCTGAGTTATATCTTTTCTCCTTAAATACCACTGTCCCTCTAATGAACAATTGATTTAGGATCATAATCACTAAATCCATCCTCTCTTAGGCCAACGAGAATTCGGACCTCTTGTTCAAGATCCGAGATTAGCCTTTAATTGAACAACCTTTCTACTATCCCTAAAACGGATAGGAGTGAATTCCATCTTGAAAATTCTATGTCCCCAACCATCTACCCAGTCTTATCCCTGAAATGAGAGCCATATTGAGTAGCGATGTTGAGCTTACCCTCACCTATGCAGATCAAGGGACAATTGCGAATAAATAGGAGTTCATAGACAGCTCAGGATTTAGATCAAGTTATCTAAGTCATCAAGAAGTGAAATTAATCGGTGTCAACAGTAAATAGTGTTAATACATATTAGTGATTATTTCATAATTTGTCTTATACAATCTCACCGTGTAGAACATCAACACCCCGCTCACATGTCTTTACATGAACGAACTAGCTATATCATTTATGACACTTTACAACATGTGTAACAATCATAAAGCGGGTTGTATCCGATAGTATCTCCAAAAATAGGTACCCAATCTAATCCAAGTACTATAAACTGTTTAAGCTATTATACTCGAACTTGATCTAGTTTATGTCTCCACATAAAATTCAAGTATTCATGACAATAGCCAAGAGTTCGTAGTTGATTGGATTTAGAGTTATAAAACAATCAACAACACTTATCTGAATAAACTTCATATATGTTTACCATTTATAAACTACAAGTTTTAGGACATACAACTCAACAATAACTGGCCAACAACTGTAGTTAGTCGATAAATCTCTATACGGATTCACTCCATCGATGGACAAAACTTAAATGAAGATTTCTTGATTCTGAAGCAAAAGTTAGTCATAAGTGATCTATCAATCTCCAAGATGGAGAATCAGCTGAGTGTCGCATAATGCCGTCTACTTTCCTATCGGTTGCATGCCAACATAAATTCTTTGCATGCTCAGAGCTCTTAAACATCCTTATAAACCCTGGAACTATTGGAAAGTATCATAATTGTTTAGTAGACACTCCTTTTATCTCTTCAACTAAGTTCTTAAGCATCTTCCATCTTGATAAATTACACTTAGGACGTCTAATGACGTTTGCATATCTTTTCATATACAAACAACAATCATTTGGACATGCATCTACTTTTTGGCAACTCAATCCTAAGGCACATAACGTTTTTTTTGCTTCGTACATAGAAGTTGGCATTTCATTGTTTTTAGGTAGGAGATCATTAATTATGGACAACAATTCTTAAAAGCTAGAATTACTCCATCCAAACCTAACCTTTAAGTTGTACAATCTTACAAGGGTCAATAACCTTGTGAATTTTTTACATCCAGGGTATAAAGGCTTTTTAACATCATCAAACATAGTGTCAAATCTATTGGGTACATCAAAAAATTGTTCATGAGCAGATTGCACCATGTCAAGTACATTAAATAAATCACCATCTTCTTCATAATTTTTAGTCACATTATTCTCTAATCCGTTGTTAACATTCTTTGTGGTCAAATATTCTTCATGCCAAAACCGTACCTTATAACTTTAAATGGGGCCTTAGTTCTTCGTAATTAGCCCGCAAACAAGGGAAAAACTGCACGAAATGTTATTTGTTAATATGGTATGAGAAGGAAGTATATTCTTCAGCTTTCACAAATTAGACTTAAAATAAGTAACAATCAACGTACACTTACCTATTAAAATGGAAACTAAAGCAACCTAAATATATAAACCATGGTGGAAGAATGAACCATGAAAAACATATATTTCAAAACTACATAAATATGCATAAATCATACACTATTGAACAACAGACATACATGTGTATAAACCAAAAATATCAAACTTCAACACAACTCTAATTAAGTCAAATGGCAAGAACTAAAATCTAAAACAAAGGTTTAAAATAAAATGAAAATAATTACTTCACCACAACAGTTTGGCTCCAAAAGTGGCAACTCTAGTATGGATGCCGATTATTTGACTATGACCATCATAAATCTGGTGGTGAACGACAGTAAGTATCGATGGAGGATGACCAGTGAATATCGACGAAGAACGACGAGTGAAACGAAGAAACGCTGGAAAGCGTTTGCGGGGCTGACTGATTTAACTCACTAAAAAGCACCCGATATAGAAATAGGAAAACGAAGAAACGTTGAGGATGTGCGACTATGGTAGGGGAAACATCTGATATGGATATGGAAATAGGGAAACAAAGAAATGTCGGGGCTGACTGTTTGGCTTCGTAGTTCAATTGGCCTACGAGGGTATAGGGGAAAAGTCTACTTTGAATTCTTGGAAATAATGTTAAATAGGGTTTTAATATATTTTTATTAAAAAAATAATTATTAGTTATATTTAATGACAATTAATAAATGTCATTAATTGATGACATTTTAAAACTGTCACGAATTATAAAAAATCCTAAAACTTCCGATTTTTCCCACCAAAAAACACAAATTTTCATATTTATGACACTTTTTCCTTCCCCCTCTCAAATTTGTAGAAATATATCATGATAAGTCAAATTTCTTGCAGTGATTACAAAACAGATATGATTTTAGATATTTTTAGCTGTCAAGTTGGATCATCTTTTATTTTCTTTATCCTATTTTTTTAAAAATTTACACCTATGATATTTGGAAAAGGCAAACTATAAATTTAATCTTATCATTTTTTTTTTAAATTTCTTACCAAAAAATTGAATTATGTTTTTATACCTGGCTTTACTTATCTGAAATAGTAGGCTCCTTAAATTTAATTTGGTTGAGTTAGCACCTTCAAAAACAACTATAAAGATTAATGCATAACATGTTAACATTCTATCTCTCGCCATTTTTGTTGTACTAAAAAAATAGTTTTAAAAATTTCAATAATATAGAAATATTCTAAAAAAAGAAATAAAGATATGATTTAAAAGTCTAGTTATTGAATTTATTTGTATCTAGTTGGTCAATGATTTTAAAATAATGTTTAGTAGGTCTTGAAGTTTTAATTTTGTATTTATTATACGTTTGTCTCTTTTGAAAATGTCTAATAAATTTCTCAATTTTCAATTTTTATCCCATAAATCTTTGCAATATTTATTTATTTTTTTTTAAAATTAATTGATATAATGATATAAAATTTAATTTTATATTTTTCATAAAGTTAAAAAATTAAATAGAAATAGAGTTGAAAGTTCATTTAAAGAAAACATTTAATTGATTTTCTTTTGAAAGTACTTATATTTATAAGTTATCTTAGAAGTGAATTAAGGTCTATTTGAATTGCAGTGTGAAAAAATTCTTTTCAAAAATGCATTTTTTTTTAAAAAAATTTAGAATTAAAACATTTATATGTTTGGTTACTTTTTTTTTTTTTTTTCTTTTTAATATTTTCATGCACAAATTTATTTGATTCATCCTACACTCAAAATGCATCTAGAGAGTTGTCAAATAAGTATAAGGAACAATTATTAAATACAATAAAATAATTTCACATTTGTCTCTAAAATGCTTATTGGCTAACCACTATCAGTGATCAGAACGGTGATCGTTGACGATGAGTGGAGTAGTTTTTGCTGTTGGTTAGTGGTAATGGTTGTCGGAGGGCAACAACAGAATTTGACAGTCATTGATGATAGTATTCAATGATCAATGGCAAAAGTCTTATAGATAGAGTCTTATTGATTCTTGGTTTATTTTAATTTATTGCATCATTAGATGGTAATTCATATAATTCTTTTTTATTTAATGAAAATTTATATGTCTTGTCATGATCAATATAATAATAGGAAAAAAATTAAAAAGAACGGCATGCAAATTCAAACCTGGACCTATTAAGAGGAGTTAGAACATCTTTCTATTATGCCATTTTGATAATTAAAATGACTTTGTTTTATACCAATATAAAAACACATTGAAATTGAGGGGTATTCGAGCCATCGAACTTATGGTAAATGCTTTTTTAATTAAATACCTGAAAAACAATCTAAAACGCATCCTTAATTATAATGAAAAGAACATTTTTTTCGAACGACATGAACACAAACACACATAAAAAAGTACAAAATTTATATCCAAAAATTGGAAAGACTCAATTTATAACTGTACGTAGTAGAAAGTAAAAAAGAAATGTAAATTGATCCTATGATGTGAATTTAGAGAGTAATTAATTACATGTTTGAAATCTGTCTTACCATAATTCACCGACCATGATTCTCTCTATCTCTCTGTCTGTTTGAAAACCTGTCATCTTTTTGGAACATTTCTTTTGCATCGGATGGTCAATATCAATTGGCCCTTATAAACCCAAAGTCTTGCACTTTGATTATTTATACCTTTAATCTAATTTTAACTTTATATTCTAATTTATATTTTTATATATATATATATTTCTAATTCTATATTTTATAACATAATTAGTTAATATTTTGTTGAGTTCAATTACAATAGGTAAAGGAGGAGGTTCTCGTATTCTTGATTGGGGACATATATCTTAATCAATTGAACTATGTTTATATTCATGTAATTTAAAATAAAAATGGTTTCTCATTAATTGAACTATCAAAGTTGAATGATAACAAAGGCATAAATTAATATCTAAGTTGTAAGAGAATGGAATAGAACATTTAATTATAAATAATTTACAAATCAAAGCAATATTTAAACTATCCATTAATGAACTATCGAAATTGCTATAATTGCACCTACAAACTTTTGAATGTAAATATTAAATCATGGAACTTATGGCTTGGTTTGGTAACAATTTTGGTTATTTAAAATTGTGCTTATTTTTTAATATAAAAAAATTGACGACAAAATATTAACAGTGTTTTCATCTCGAAATGTTGGTGTGGACGAGATGACAATGAGAAAACTTGTACGGCTATGGTAGTAACTACTACTCCTCTTCATGATTTAACACGTCATTAAATGATATATTTATTTATCATTACTTAACTCTTTTCGTCATCTTGTTCACATCAATAGTTACCAGTCCATTCAATATTTTGTTAGTTTAAAGTTAAGTTCAGAAACCATTTAGAATTGTTTTGCTAACCTTAGAAACTATTTTGTATCTTTTGAAAACTTTACTAATCAAATAGACATTAACTCAAAATAAGGAACTTTGTCACATTTTAATTTTTAAAGCGTGGCTTGAATTTTGAAATCATACTTAAGAAGTAGATAACAAAATTAAAAAAAAAAAAAAAATTCATTAGACAAAAATTAGATATCTTTAAATTTAATTTTCAAAAATCAAATACATAAACATGAAATAGACATCAGTGGACTCAATAAAAGATTTGGTGAAGTTGGAGCTAACCCCTGGGAAGAAATTATGTTTTGTCTTATCTAATTAGATATTGTATGCATTATCTATCAATGAAAATAATATTGAATCAAAACTTATAATTATAATACAATAGATAATTCAAGTATAACCAAAGAAACAAATTTAATTCTGTTAGAATATATTATAACAATTACTAATAATTCACAAGTGATTTTTAGTTCTTTAAATTAAAATCAGTTAAAAGATACATCAAACTATGAACTCTAAACTCAAATAGACAATATAAAAAGCTTAACCCTATACTATATATTCTTTTGATCATGATGAAAAAGAAAGGAGTTAAAACCCAACATCTCTTTTTTTTTTTTCTTTTGTTGAGATGCCATTTTCTTTGGGCATTTTTTTAGGGATTAGCCAAAGGAAGAATCAAAATTTAGGGAGCAAAAGTGATGGTAGTAAGTTCAACTCCACAATAAAGAAGAGAAGAGACAAATCCACCAATTGTTGAGGTTCTACTAAAGCTAGAATCTATAACCCAACCACAAGTCCTTTTATCATAAATATAGACCTCAATAATATTATCCCCTTTGTTATTATTATGCATGTGTGTCACATCTAACATTGAAATATGAGATATTCTTCCTTTTTCTTTCTTTGGCCCATTGAACTTCTTTAAGTTTTGTTTCCTTGTTTTCTTATGGCTCTCTTTTTTGCAATTTCCTCCCTCCCATGGAAATCAAGGGTTTTTCTCTATGTTTCTCACTTTATTCAACTTTAAAGAAACATCAAGTCCTTTTGGGTTTTTTTTTTTTCCCTTAATATTTCTTTCTCATATAGGTAGTCAAATGAGTTTTAGCTACAACTCTAAAACTTTCCTTTCATTCAAATCTTGTCTAAATTAACTTTGACGACTCTAAAACTTACATGTCATTCAAATTCTTTCTAAATTAATTCTTTCGTGAAAGTCAAGCTAATCAATTTGAGATAACTTGTTAAATACATGTATTATTGATCAAAATGTTAGGTATTAAATTTACCTTTACCACTAGCTTAAGTTTTTGGGTTAATCGGTGATTTAAGATGGTACTAGAGCCAGGTTAGTTCAGGAGGTCTTGTGTTCAAACTCATGGATTGTTGTTTCCTCCTCAATTATTATTCATTTCCACTTGTTTGGTGAAAGGGAGTGTTAGATATTTAATTAAATTTACCTTCACCTACCTTTTAGGTCAATCAGTAATTTAAGATGGTATTAGAGCAGGTGGTCTAGAGAGGTCTTTTTCAAACTCCTACAACATCGTATCTTCCCCAATTAATATTGATTTTCATTTTTTGTGTATTCTTCATACTTCAAGCCCATAAATGAGAGGGAGTAAAAATTTACCTTCACCTATCAGCGTTCTTGTTTTTATTCCATGAAGTTTTTTTTTTTTTTTTTTTTTTTTTTTTTTTTTTTTTAAAAACCTAGATTAAAGCATTGCTCAAATCCCAATAAATATACATGTCAATTAACATCCTTCAAACAAGGCATCAAAATCTAGCACAAAGAATGTTGAAATCTAACCACAATAACATCCAATGCTAACAAAGAAAGACAAAGAGAATTAAGTTTTCATGTGAAGGGGGAAAAGGAATGCCTTGTGAGAAAAGAAAAAAAAATATATAAAAGAATCCATAGATTAGGTTTTTAAAAAACCAAAAAAAAATAAAAATAAAATAATAATAATAAAAATAAATAAATAAAAGAAAAAGAAAAAGGTAGAAAGAGAGAAAGAGATGATAACCCTTCTACTTGATCACAATAGATAAAAGAAGGTTTCAAAACCCTTTCAATCATAATAGAGTAGAAAAATCATTCTAATCTCTGTTTTGCAATCTCACAAAGCAATAAAAGGAAAAGGCCTCTTTTGCTTCTTGCACAATCCCTATACTCTGGTAGTAAATTGTACACAAATAGTTTTTATATATATAGATACAGACTTCGTTGGTAACATTCATATTTCTCTTGTTTTTAGTTTTTCATTTTTCAAAATGCTTTCGAAATTACATAATGATTTTTTAAAACAACTCAATCAAATTTCTTGTTTTTCTCATTCCTTTTGTTGGGGTTTTCCCCTCAAAACATAGATTAAAATATCATTTTTTTTTAGAAAACATTCATAGAAACTAAAGAATTATATCATGATACACAAGTAGAGAAAACCACTCAAGATAAAGGGAGAGAAGTATAAAGGAAACTCGCTCATCTAAACTAGTTGCAACAATTAAAACTAGTATTTTGAATCTTAACACTAGTCTCAATTACCAGTTTATTGTTGATTTCTTTTCAAAAGGAGTCTATTCTCTTTTTTCTCATTATGGAAACATACGTATGTTATCTTGTTTAAGATGTATTGAAAGTACATTGACAAAAATAAAATGACTCGAAAGCAAAAAATGATATTTTGACCAGTAATTAATATCTTTATTGACTTATAAAGTATAAAATAAATATCTAAAAAAAGAAATAATGTAACAATTTTGAGTATTTATTTGAAATAAAATATTTTTCATATAAGTTTTTTTTGTACATTCTTGAATTAAAATTTTAGAGAACAAGAAAGAAAAAAAAAAATACTAATCATGTATATATTTCTCTTTTTAATAATAAAGAAAAAAGAACGAGAAACAATTATCAATTATATTGCTCTGTTATAAAAGAGAAATGACAAAAAAATTCAAAATAACAATAAATAAATTTTGAGCTTTGTATTATGTTCATACAAAACGTGTTACATTAAAATTTTGTTTATATCTAACCAAAACATAAAAGTAGTATAATGAAAATTCTTAATCTTGATAAAGAAAATTGAAGCCAAGCTCAAATTATAGGGACGAAAGTGGCAATTAATTAAATAAGTAAATAAACTTTTAAGGACCAAAAGGTATACTATATAGAGCTATCCCAAGTGCTAACTAGAGCTACATATGCCATCACTTTATTGAAAGAGATTAGGAATAGGCATGTCATAAGAGTGCTAGTTGGTGACAATGATTTTAGATATGGAGGACCCAAAATGGGTGGTGGTTCAAAGCTAATTGAACCAACAAAAAGAAGAAAAAGGAAGGAAGAAGAAAAAAAAAGAGAGTGAGATTCCAATTTGGAAGATTGATGGTGAATGCAAATAGAAGAGGTCACTATATGTGCCATGTGCTATGCTTTGCTTGGTAGTTAAAGTTTGTTGAGTATTTGAAATATCCTAAGGTCAGCAAAGGGGATAGATTTTCCATCCTTTTCACAAATAGAATCTTATTATGTTTATGTTGGTTTTTTGGCTTTTATTCTTATTACAAAATCAATCCAAAATATCTTGCTTTTTAATTTGCATCTCCACTTATGGAAGTCAACTTGAATTACAAATTTAGAAAAATAAGAGTCCTAGCCAAAATTGACAAACAAACCCAAAACCATTCAAAATCGATTCGATTTAGTTTATAGTTTAACCAAGAAAGAAACGAAATATGGTGATACACGCGACGGACTCAGAGTATAATTTGATTTGTCCATTAAATCTATGTAATAATAGGATAATAATTGCAACAGATAACACTTTACGTCTAATAATTAAGTGTATAGCAACATTTTTAAAGAATTATAAATATAACTTCTATCGCAAATAGATTTTATTGTTGATAGACTCCTATCTATAATGATAAGACTTTGAGACCTTTATCTAAATTTGGTTATGTTTGCAAATTCTTTTGTATCTACTTTGGACTTGATTGTTATGTTTGTAACTGACCTGCTACAAAACATGGTCACATATCAGAGATATATATCAGACAAATGGAACCTTAACTACTCGGTATTTTGCCTTAGAAATGAAAGGTGTGAAATGTTCCTTCGTACAACAAGGTTGAGCAAATAAAGACTCCTAAAATTTAAGGGGGCAGTGGATCCATATATACAAAGTAAAACAGAAATTTAGCCTGTTTCATCGTGTACAACGTGAGCTAGCTTCCAATCATGTAGCTCAGCTCGTAGGGTTGAACGACATGCATATGGGAGGATTGATCCTGAAAATAGAAAGCACAGCTGATGGAATTGTCCATATGCCATCACCACATATCAAACCAGAAGCAACTGCGCCAGCATAATCCTCTGCATCCTTCCGATTAATCCGCTCCCATATAAAGAGGATAACGGTCCCAACAAACATATCGATAGCAAAGTAAGCCCCGATGTAGAATGGAACAGCCATGGCCATCGGAATTGGGATGAATTGTGCGATTTTCTTTGGAACAACGTCTCTCAACAGGTTCACTAAGAACGCTGCCACGAAAAACCCGCAACACATGGCCAGACAATGCTTGGGGAGTTCTGAAAAACCCTCAACACCTAGAATAGCCATTTCTCTAAATATTACGGCATAAGGGGCTTTGTATGGACTATCTGGCAATCCGATATCAAAAGCACTCCAAAATAACCAAAATGTAAGGGGAGCAATCACACAGCCCATGGCTGTCCCTACTAGCTGACTTACAAACATAGACTTGGCTGAAGAAAGTGTAAGGTAACCCGTCTTGAAGTCTTGCATAAGATCAGCAGCTGTTGAAACAATGGACATCATAACACCGCAAGCTGCTAATCCAGCAATAACTCCTCCGTTGTCTCCAACTAAAGAAGCAAATAGAAAAAGACCAAGCTTCCCATAAGTTGATGATAGACTCCAGTCAGTAAGACCGGTGCCGTACGAGTTGCAGAAAGCAAGGGCAGGTGCAACAACGTAAGCGCTGAGAACCAAATACCACTTCAAGGGTGGGAAGATCATTGGCATTGTTGCTGTCGAAATGGCTGCTAGGCCAACATATCCAGATGCTGCAAACCATGTCGGTATTCTATCTTTGAGAAATACCTCATCCTTCCTTCTTTCCTCCGCAATCAATTTATACCCCTCACCATCTGTCAATTTAGACATCAGGACAGTTCAAGACCATTAAATCCAGTTTTTCTGACAAACTATTGTCAATGCAAGTTTTCCAGAGAGCCTAAGGATTATGTCAAATAGAAACAATAAAATCCCAAAACAGAATGCCTACAACACCATTTTTCCTCAAATATGCAAGTCTTATTCTGCCTTCATATAAGTCATATAACTATTTATAAGACTATGCATTAAGATCAATCAGTTGATAAGCCATGAAACACTTGAGAAATAAGCATCTCAGCAAATCAGTTAAATAAACCTATTCTAGAAAAATAAATTCATTAACTAGGAATCTAGATATGATGTTTGGACACATTGCCTAATTACATCACGGACTTTTTCGCAAGATATTAATGAATGTCCATTAGAACCTATCAATATTGATTGTCATCACTATTTATGATAACCATTTTAATTGGAAGGCTCATGCAGTAAAAACAAGTGAAAGAAATCTAGGAGGAAGTAACATAGAATCAACTCGAACTCCAAGGTAAAATAACCACCTGTGGCCTCTTTTATGAGGGGCAGGTTACTCTTTGTGGTGCTTTTGTTGCAAATTTCTTTGACAGTGAGGGATATAATTTTTATCAAATTATAAAGACCGTCACCAAGGATGAGGGAAATAGCTATGAAGACCTGCAGAGAAACAGAAAGTAAAGCAGTCTGAGGCAGACTACAAATTCATAGACAGCAAGTTCATTGAGAAAAAAAAATAAAAAAATTTAAGGGCATACAAAAAACCAAGCCCACAAAAAAATCCATTCAAGGAAGGGATCCACAGAGAAATATGAAACCCAACAAGGACCAAATGCCACTAGGGCTTCTCTCCAAACCTCCAACACTATTATTTATCTCTCCTTAAATATCCCACGACAAAGCACACACTCTGAAAATATGCGAAAAGTTTTTCATTTTGACACTCTAAAATTAAAATTGACTGAAGGCATACACATATGGTCTAGAATGTAGCAAGACAGTGGGAGGCCAACACAAATATTCTCATTTGATAACACATAAATCCAAAAGAATCATTGTAAACCGATGTCTAAGAGAGTGACACAAAATCTAGACTGTTCAAAACTTCAAGTACCTTGTATCCATAAAGTCCTTTAAAGTCATTGCTCTCAAGGTCAGCTGGATACCAGTTCCCAGCATGCCGAGTAACGAATGGCCAAAGAAACCCCCATGATATAATTGCTCCAAGAAGAACAGAGCAGTTTACAATGTGAGGACAAATGAGGCCACAACCCACATAAGTTGGACTGAAGTCGAAATAAAACCTGCAACAAAATAAGTAATTAATTACACAAATCTACATGGTCTCAGTAGAGTTATAGAACATTTTGTGGAGGCAATATTTGTTTACAGTTATTTGTGGAAAATTAAGATGAGCCAAATGCAAAAACATCAACTTTTGATAAAACCTATAGATTCAAGAGATGGTGGGGATTGGGGAGGGGAACAAAACTTCTATGCAAAACCTTAAAATTTCAAAGTTCAGCCCAATTCCACAGTAACCTTTTTCTCATCAAAGCTAGCAAAAAAGCCAATTAGAAATTATTACTGGATTGTTCATGAATTCTTGGTGTAATACTGCACTTTCAGGTGTGATTTGATCTCATCAATCGACCATCACTACCCAGATGTATAATTTAATTGACTTTCAAAAAAGTCATAAGTTGAGACTGAGACACATTAATCAATTTGCTTCCATTGTACTAGAAATAATTTGGATTCTGAGTATGACAAACTTAAATTCAATTTCTTGCATCTTCTTCCTTCTTAGAGCAATAAGAGAAGGAAAAAAGAACAAAAGAAAAAAGAAAAAGGTCCCATGAGTAAATAATGCAATGTTTGTGTTGGTGAACAGCATGTCTAGTTTAACACATTTAATTCTCTATTTTTCTCTTCCCTCTTTTCGGAAAGAAGAAAAAGGCTCAAGGAAAAAAACCAAGACTTACGTATTCTTATATAATTCCAAGCCAAGAGTGGGAAAATTATCAAATCCACAAGAATCTCCAACACCACTGAAGAACCACTTGAAACAGCTCCAAATGAAACTTATCCCGAGATATTTTCCAAGACAATGTACCTGCTTTCTGTAAAGAAAAGTAAAAGAAAAAGAGGTATGAGCTGCAAAGGGAAACATCCACTTAATATCCACAGCAATTAAAATATTATTGGAATATTAAAATGGGCTTTGGGCGAAACAAAGATCCCATTCCCATTTGATCTTCAGACTCAACAATGTTTACCCTGCAAGCTCAGCTCCTGTGTTTGTATGGAAACTATTTATCAGCATGGCCGTGGCTGTTCCGCTGGGATATGTAAGCTTGTAATCCAAGACCATCACCTGGACTCATCCAACAGTGGATAATAAAATTAAAAAAAAAAAAAAAAGAAAAAAGAAAAAAGAAAAAGAATAGGAAGAATGGATATCTGTGAGTGGGTGAATCAATTTACACACGCTTCAACCAATTTCACAAAATTTGTTAAGAAACTCGTAAAATTTTAACAACATAAAAAGATGGCCAACATGGGATTTGAGTTTATTCTTCCACCCTCCTTTTATTTTTATTTTTTTTTCAGGCCCCAAGCATTGAAATATTTTACTTCACTTATTTGAGCAGCCAATCTAATGCAAAATGTAATACAGGGCTCCATTGCAATATGTTTCATCTCTCCATTGTTTCTTCAAAGTGCATTAAAGCAGGGTTTTCCTAGAGAAGCATATCATGCATCAAATGAACTGATTGTAAGAAAAGATAGATTAATCTGGTAAATGGTTCAGCCAATAACAAGCTTAAGTAATATCTTTTGACCATATAGATTATAGAATGGTAAGTAAGGATATACGTTAAGATATGAGATTTCATCCATTTCTCAACCGGCCAGAAAAACAAAACAAAACATCGAAATTGGAAAGAAACATATTAAATTTAATGCAAAAAAGAAGAGAGAGAGTAGGAAGGTTTAAGTTGAACAAATTCAACAGTATAAAGATTAAGTTGAATATCAACAAAAGCGTATAACATTCACCTTACGCAAAGGCACAAGACTAAATAGCCCAAGGAAACTGACAACAAACAAAAAACCAATCATCCACGCCAATCCTGGGTTTATCACATCTTCTGCCCGGTTACCAGGATAATCTGTGCCAATTAACTTATATGTTCTCTCATCCATGGCAATTATGTAAGAACCGAATCCTCCTGAAATGAGATGAAAATTAATGAATTGGATTAAACAGAAAAACATATGGAACCCACAAGGGTAAAAAATTACTGCTCATAATACAGATAAGATAGAGGGAAACTTGGTTCAAATCAAATGTCTAAATCAAGACGAATGCATTTGCTTCTTTACCAAGTCAACCTGTAGATGCTGACAACTCAAAATAGACAAATACATAACGCACAATGAATTCCAAGCAAGAAAAAGATTCTAAAATTGACAATGATAGAATGTGAAATTCAGTTAGTCTTTAACAAACCCCTAGAAAAGTTACCATGGGAACAAAAAGTATACAGTTCAAGCAGGAAAAAAAGAAGAGGAGAAATCAACTAATAAAGATACGAGTCACAGATTTACAGCCAGTGTTTTTTTTTAAAAAATAAGTTTGTAGATCAATGATGCAGTTCCAGACAGCATTCCACAAAGCCAGTTAAGTGAAGACAAAGTTCTGAAATATAACTCCTAAGAACTAATAAATACTTCGAAGATTAAATAGTTAGGTTTGAATAAATCAATAAGTAAACTGGGACATCAAGATATTAGCTTAACTCGAGTCTGCACTGAGTCTTCCCATAGCGTTTCTTTTACCATAAAATGTCAATACTGAATGCTGCACATGAATGCTTAGAAGACTGATATCGGACTTATCCAGAGAATTGTGATTAATATTAAAAAGCTTCTCGTGGAGATTCAACTATTATTGTAAGCAGTGAGGATATTGTGGACTCTCTAGCACAAGATGATTTTGTTTATGAGAATTCAGAGATTTACTTTGCAGATGGTTTTGATATCTTGTTTCAAAATGGTGAAAATATTCAAGCAGAAATGTGACCCATAATTCCAGCCACATTCACTGCTTTGATTGAAAAATGTGGGTTGCAGATGAAATCAATTCCACTTTGTTCTCCATCAGTTAAAGTTTAGCTTGATGGTTTAGTCCAGGAATGAAACTATTATTGTGGATTCTCGTGTTAGTGCAATGCAACTAAGCCTTACTTTTTTGCACTTAAGAAGTGTTTTCCCTAGTATTTGCAAGCTTGGAAGAAGTTGGTTTGCTTTGTGGTTTGATCCTCACACTTTTAGTCTTAAAGGACTTCTTTCCTCGTCTGCTCATTGGTCTTCAGTTGGTTTTGGCTTTAAAGTTTATGTGTTCTCTAGCTTTAGTTTCTTTTGTGGAGTTGGTTTGTTAGGTTTCAAGTGTTTGCTTTTTGATGTCTTCTCTTCTTTGTATCTAGTATTGTCTTCTTTTGTTTTCCCCGGTTTCTCTCTTGTCTGCTGTAGAAAGTCAAGGCACTGATGTTGTTGCCTCACTTCACTCCCAATTTCACTTTCTACTTTCTAGTTTCAACGGCGACGAATGGGTTTGATTTACTGCCCATGCATCTCAAATTTCTAGTCAAAAGTAGAAGACTCCAAGAAAACTAATACCAAAAGGGTACGTGGCTTCAGAAATTGAAGACAAACGTACAAAATTTACAAAGAAATGGAGAATCGCTATATGAGCAATCTCAAAATCACAAGAAGACAGCTTAGATAAAATAAATGGTCAGCGACAAAGAAGAAAAAGAAAAGATTACCACTGAAGGCCAGGCCGTAACAAGCCACAACGCATGTCTGAATGACGGTGTTCTCTTGCTTGGTAAATGGTGCAACTGAGAATCCGATTTTGGACAAAACCCCTGTCCATGATTTGACGAAGAAGAAACCCAATAATCCAGCGGCGACGTTCAAGGACGGGATGATTCCCACTGTTAGATTCAGCTTGTGGGTAATGATACAGAACAAAGTTCCTAACAAAGCACTCACAGCCAACCCTCTGACCGTGATTTGCTCTTTCCAATCTGGGATTTTCTCCAAATCATCAGATTCAACGGACCCCCCATGATTGTCAGGCTCCACCAACAACGGTTCTGATATTTCTAAGCGATTGTTCTCGGTCCCCATCGAGATGATGATTCTTCAATTTCTTCCCTTCTCCCCCGATAAGATTCAGAGATTCAATCACCTAATAGACGTAATAAAATTCCCTTTTAATCCTGATGCGTTTCTTGGAATGTGTGATCCACAGAGTTGATTAGAAAAGGATTTGATTCGTTGGAATGTGCGCTGTGACAATAGTGGAATTGATTTGTTTTTCCTATTTTTCGCAGGTCAGATATTACAGTAATTTCACCTCTAATTAAGAAAAATATTGAACAGCACATTTTGATTGATTTTTAATTTGTTTCTTTCAAGTTGTAATTAAGAAAAGATTCATCGCTTAATCTTCCTAAAACAAACAAAACCCAACAAATTTCAATTATTTTTTTTGATGGGTAGTTCTAAAAATGAAAACTTTACTGTTTTTCATTGATATAAGAAATATTTTTATTGGGTTTGTCTTTCCTACC
Source organism: Benincasa hispida (assembly GCF_027475165.1). Classification (NCBI taxonomy): domain Eukaryota; kingdom Viridiplantae; phylum Streptophyta; class Magnoliopsida; order Cucurbitales; family Cucurbitaceae; genus Benincasa; species Benincasa hispida. The sequence goes on along the minus strand of NC_143478.1, from coordinate 51,442,111 downwards.
CTATTAATCAATTTATTTGGGTCAATTAACTTCTTTCATTAGAACTAATCTGGATTTTCATTTGTTTATATCATGATTGATCCATTTGTCCTAAAAAATTAGTATAATCAAATTTCTTTATTAGTTTTTAAACACAGAGAGAGAAAGGACGGCGACAGTATTTTCCATCGGATTCTTCATTTCCCGGGAAAGTTTCCAAGAATCCTCTCTGATCGGCGATGAGCAATGAAGGGTTCGATTCCATTTTTCCCTTCGTTCAATGTGAGTTCACTCCCTTCTTCGACATCGAAGAACTTTGATTTTACGAAATTTTTGGGAGATTTCTTCACGAAGGGACCATTGTCAACAGTTCAAACATAGTTTATACAGAATCTGAATAAAAACTGTTTCTAAGGAGAACTGTTGCTATTTACTATTGTACTGTCAGTATCTACATAAGAATAGGATCTCCAAACTATAATCTGTATGATAAAGAATGTTGATATTTAACAAACTTTAGGGTAAAGTCGAAGTAATGAATGTAGAAGTAGAAGGAATAGTGGTGTCAAGAAAAAGGATTATATGCTTCTACAGTTGCTTGACTAGAAATCTTTTCTTGAACTCAAAGGATGTAGGAAAAAAATGAGGTGAGGAGTCAATTTAGACGGACATTTAATAAAGGTATTGAGTTATGAAGTATGAAAATGATCAAAGATGAGTATGTTCTTTTGCCCTTTTCCTGTTTTAAGTTACGAGAAAGTATATTATCGTCTTGCTTTACAGTGTTCATAATTTTCATGATATTGGCCATTCTTTATTTGGTATTTCTTCATAAACAGTTTAGTCCTGTGTCTTTCTAGTTGAATTTGTTCATGTTATAATGCACTCAAGTGGAAGTAAATCCAATACCAATAGCTTTCTTTTGCTCAGCTGTTTGTAATCTACTCCAGCATATACCTACAAACCCCAAAGGGATGGACAAGGGATGAGATTGAGATTGAATTCACTGCCAATGCATATTCTTTATCAGCTTCAAATGCTGCCCACCTAGGCAGCATTCGAGTAGAGATAGGATTTGGAATCTGAAATCTCTGGCCCAGTTCAACCTTCAAGTTGCTTCTACTCATCTTTCTCCCAGTATGTCATCTAGTTATTTATTTATTTTTTTCCTTTTTGTTTTCCTGGAACAAATGTGTCCTGCATGTGAGATGTTGAATGTTACTTGTTATGAAATGTAGCATGTTGTATATCATTAACAATCTTCAGACAAGTAAATGTTTTATACAAAGAACCTAGATGCTATATGGTTCATGTGAATAGTAAAGGGATAACAATAAAATTGCAAGGAGGCAAGAAGGACAAGATAAGGTAGTTAACTGTCAGTAAACCTACACCTTTGGTTTCTTGAAGTACAAACCCAAGCAAGAATTTAGGAAGAAAGAAACACTGGTAAGGATAAGCAATAAGTGATGATAGTTGTTTCAAATGGTCGTGAAGGTTAAGTGTAGAAGCAGGAAATTTCATTTTTCTCGCGATACTTGGCTTCTTGGTTAGACATTTGAAATTCAAACTTCCCATTTGAAATTGACTGTCTAACTTGAATTAGGAGTGAAATAATTACATCTTCAAATCTAAGAAAATTAATTTGCACATGACTCTACAATATTTGGCATTGAGAAACTTATAGTCACCTCCCTCTACTGCTGAGGGAACCATGACAGTGTTGTCGACATCAGTTCTAACTTGCAATGCATTCACATTTATCTTGGTGCTTCAAATCATGAACCTGGCTTTGCTACTTGAAAGCTATCACTTAACTTACACCAATTTGGATTTCTAATAGAAGCTGTAACTCTCTCTTTATTTTGTATAAGATCGAATCTTTGATAACTTAGGTCCCTTTTGATAACCATTTGTTTTCTAGGTCTTGATTTTTTTATCAATTAAGCTTATAAGCACTGCTTCTACTTATTGATTTCCTATGAAACATGGACACTCCATTTTAGGCAAAGTGTTCAAGTCAGGCACTTTCGGACACGTTCCGGACACTTGTCCGACACACAAATTTTCGTTTCCTATATTTATTTATTTATTTATTTTTAATTACAGACACGTGGGGACACGTCTAGGACCTTCCTGGCATGTCTAGAAAATATTTTAAAGAAAAAATGGTCAAACCTTTTATGTTGGACCGATATTTAAAGCCCAAATCAATTATATGTTAAAATAAGATTTTTTTTAAAAAAAAAAAACTTTTTTTAACATAGATTGGAAAAAAGAAATATACGCATGCATAAAAAACTGTAGCGTCATGTCTGTGTCTATGCTTCTTAACCAAGAGTGTATCCCCAACGTATTTGTATCTGTGTCCATATTTCTTAGTTGATTTCTTTTTTTTTTTCTTTTGTTATCTATTTTTAGGAGTGTATTAAAAAACCCAAGTCAAATTTTGAAGAGTAAAAAAACTAGTTTAAACACCTTTTTTGTTTTTGAAATTTGGTTTAGAATACAAATGTTTAGTTAGGATAGATGAAAGTCGTTGTAAGAAAACAAATACAATTTTCAAAAACCAAATGGTTATCAACCGGGATGTTAGATGAACAATTTTGGACCTATGGAACACAGCCAGAATTCTGAATTCAAGGGTACAGTATATCAATAGATTATGTGTTCATCCCCATTGGGAATGGGGAATTTAGAAATTCCCCAATTTCTAGATTTCCACGTGGAATTCACATGTCCACGCCTGATCATGCATGGATCCAGCTACAGCCTACCCCACGAAATGACTCACATTTTACACAGTTTTGCATTTGTTTCAGAGTGGATGCCCTTTCTGCTGCTCTCCAAATGAGGCAACTCATTTTGTTTCATAGTAACTTGTTGCTTAGCTGAAAATAAGGATGCTAACTTACCCACTTAAAGCTAATTGGTAGATTTTGATGGCAGATTGGCAAGCTTGTCAACCCCCAATCAATCATAGTTATCAATGATGGTTGGAAAGAACATGTTCACATGTCTTTAATAGTAACTTCTAGGATGAAAAAGAAGCTATGCTTTTGTAGGTTGTCATATTTGGAAACCTGCTGAGAATTCACTTTCTACTTTTAATTCAATGATTTCGAAAAAAAAAATAGCAAATAAAGCCAATGGAATTTAATCATCCAGCTCTCTTAAAATCGAAGAGTCAGGAGAAAAAAAAATGACTGCCACAATTGAGAAACTGATAGGTACTAACTTAACTAGCTTTTATCAGAATGAAGCCTACTGGTATTAGCTCTAACTAACATATTGATGGAGTGTTTATTGCACAAGAAAGCACTTGTCACGTCTCTTTTTCTCATCCATGAACAAGAACACAAGAAACATATCAGAACCATCCCTGAATAGCAGGAATTTAGCATTAAATATAATACAATCAATCTGAGAAATCCAGTTAAACACTTCCAGCTATGAAGCCATTTGGTGGTGATTTGAGTAAACTTCTCACCTAATGGAAGGATTGTACTTAAATTTGAATAATTTAGCTTATGTCGGTCTGAGTATGGGTAAGGTAGACAGACGATTGTCCCATCTTGATTTGAGCTTAAGATCATGATGGAGAAAGATAACCTTCAATTATTAAACTGCTATATGTAATTGATAGGAGAGATTACGTACAAATGCTAAATCTAGGAACTCTAATCTGGAGTTGCTTTCTGATATTAGAAGTAGACCAATCAAAGCCGATTTATGTCATTATCTTAACAAACTATTAAGTAAACTCTTACATGAATATGTTGGCTTAATTGGTAATTTGAAAGGAATCAATAATATGGTATTGAGTCATTATTGATTTGTGGCTTTAGTTGAACAGCCGATGTATATCATTAGGTTATGCTGTGGATCTGATAAGCCTACAGGCAAAAAATGATAGCAAGCTGAGTTTAAACTTCTAATCTGCTAAATGATATAATATTAAATTTACCTTCACCCATCAACTTAAGGCTTTGAGTCAAATCGGTGATTTAAGATAGTAGCAGGCAAGTAGTCCAGAAGGTCTTGTATTCAAACTTACCATTGCAATATTATTTCCTCCCCAGTTAATATTGATTTCCACTTGTTGGGTCTTCTATATATTTTATGCCCACAAGTGAGAGGGAGTTTTAAATAATATAATATTAAATTTACCTTCACCCATCAGTTTAAGCTTTTGGGTCAATTAGTGACTTTAGATAGTTAGTAAAATTATCTTGTTTGGATAATGATCAACAGGGTTTTAAGAGAATGAATAGATCAGCTAATACATCTTCAACTATGATATAGTTTAAACCTTAAGTGTATAATGTATATGCTGACGTTTTGCTAAATTGAGTTTAACTTGTACTCCTCTTGATGTTGGGAGTTCAAGTCCCTGACATTTCTATTTTTGTAGATGAAGGAATCTCAGGTAGATAACCAATGACTCAATCATGCAACGTTTGAAGGATACTAAAGCTAGAAGTTAGATTAAAATGAATCAGTATCAGCATTTTGCTACATAGTGGAACTGGTGAACCTAACAATAATCTTTTTAGTGGGGAGCAAAGAACTAAAAAGTCTGAAAACATACCTATTTGGGACCCTTAAATATCCATGGTCATGATCATTTGTGTTAATCATCTCTGCAGCCAACAATATCAAACAAGCATAACTTCTCTCTCATTCTATCTAGAATGGCTTAGTAGGCTTTCCATATAAAGTACTTTTTGTGATATAAGCAATTCTGAGATTCTGTCAACCATTATAGTTCAAATTTGTTTGAAAAAAGATACGCATACCTATTCTCTCTTTTTTAGTATGTCCATGGAGGATAACTACACATTCAATTCAATAGTGTATCTGTGCAACCTAATCTTGGCACGTATGCAAATTCATCACACTATAACCTTCAAATTGGAGTTCTCAAACAACTCTCCTATTTGTCCACATGATTTGATGTTGAAAAGAATTGCCAACCAAAAGTTTTGTAACTTTCTATATGTTTTATTTGCTCACTTCTTTAAGATCATTCTAGGAATCCACTGAATTCCAACTCATCAACAGTTAAAAGGGAAATTAATCTGCATTTTACTTCCCTTCTGGGATATTTAATTGTTAAGGCTATATTTTCCTCAAATATCTAAACCTAACAAATGTCCTCTATTTATGCCTCCTATGACAAGCTAAACAACTAAGAATCAAGTCTTTGAAGAGAGCTTAAAAAATGAAGGTAAGTGAAGAGTCTATACACTTCAAGATTTATACCCTTTAACATCCCATCCATTAATGTTGCCTTTCATTCCTGCAGTTATTAGGATGGATGCACAACAAATTTTGGCAAAGTGGAATCGAGTCGGTCAAGGATTTCACAATTGGTATTTTAACAACCTCTTTCCCTCACACTTTTATTTCTGATCATAATTCATATCTTAACAAGAAAAATGAGCAGATCATACATAGTACATCCATGATGATTAAGATGTACAATTCAAGTTCTGCTGTCGGGATTTTTCCGGTTGGTGTATACCAAGATTTGTTGTATACTAGTTGAAAACTTCTTAAATTAGGGAACAAGAACGGTTACAAGAACAAAGTTAGAAATGTAAAACCTCAAAGGTTACCCTCACAACATCATGACTATATAATCTTGCAATTTCTCAACATTTCGTACCGTGGTAATCAGTCTAGCTGAAGCCTGAAGTATGGCCAAACATGATGTTTCAAAGAAACATTACGGTTTCATTCTCTCAGAAGTTGGGGCCACCTGGGAACCTGTAGGAACCTCTCACTCTCAAGCCTCTTTCTCTACTGTTGAAACTTCCGAGTAACATTACTTTTAGATTGGTCCACTGTGTACTCTTGCCAGAAGTAGAAGGGAAATAAGAAAAGGACATTCAAGTTACGCTGTCTCACTAATGAACAAAAGGGGATTTTGTTTCTATTTTATTAAAAGAAATCATGGTTGACTCCAGAAATGTTGAACTCTTTTTTTCTTTGGTTTCAGCAAACCCATGCATGTGCCTGTCATTACAAACACCAGTTGATGATGAAGACATCTATTTGAAGCCAGGTTTCGGTTGCAGAACCGTGCAGCCCCATAGTCAGGATTATGAACAATCATCTTTTGGAGTTGAAGCCAACAATATATTGGAAAAATGTGGGGACTTATCTAATTCATCTGATATTTTCCATGGGTTCCTCACTATTGGAACTCTGGGTTCTGAACCTGCAACACCAACATTCTCCTTGGCTTTTGAAAACATGATTGAGTTGCCAGATGAGGTGACAGAGGATGACCTAAAACTGATAAATTATGAGTTGGAAAAATTTCTTGAATCTGAAACTAAGGAAGACTGTTGTGATCAATCACCTGGGAGGACAAGCCATGCTAGTATTATCACACTTGCAGGCAAGCATACAGAAGTAACCGAAGATGAAAATGATGGGAAGACTCTAACATGTCCACTTCAGGGATATCTATTTGGATCTACAATTGAACTTCCGGACAAGATGATAGATATGAGGAAGGAAAAACCTTCATCTTCAGAGTTGTTCCAAGGGACTATAACAGCAAATGAGAGTTCCAAACTGAACTTTGAGAAAAAGGAGGTGTTAGTCAAGCATTCAAATAAATCTGCACTAAGCTTTGTGAAAAAGATGCTTAAGAAACTTCGTACCTCTTCACATGGTTCAAGCACATATGACTCAGGTGATTCATATTCAACCAAGAAGAAACTCCAAAAGGTTAGTTTTCAATAGCTTTATTATCATTATTCTTGTTATTATTGTTATTATTATTTTGAAAAGAACTTTATTATTATTATTATTATTATTATTATTACTTATTACTTATTGAAATTAATATTCTTGAATGTCCACTGTGATTCATCAGGCAAAAAATGAAGAGAGATTCTGATAGAGACACACATATGTCATGCATGCATAACACTTGATCCCAGGAGTAGTTTTAAAATAAGTGCTTTCAGCAAAAATTACTACTTCAGTTACAAGCATCTTAGTAAAAAGTGCATAGTTACAAAGTTAATAACAATTCACTTTGACATTTGGTTTAAACTCAAAACAGTACTTTTGAAGTGTTTTCAGGTAAAGTACTCAAGAAGATTCTTCTCACAGAACACTGTGAGGTGCTTGCTTTTGACTTTTTCCAAAAGTATTTTCATGTGATCCAAACATAGAACTCATTCGTAGCACTTGGTGCCTCTGACACACACTCATTCAACTAAAAATCAGTTTCTTTCTTTGTCAAGCTTTTTGAGTGTATTATTTTGATATTCAGGTGCTACGTAGGTTCCATAGAAAAATACACCCTGAAACCTCTACTGCTACAGACGAAGGCCGAAAGTCCCAAAAATACATCTTCGAGAATGCGTCTTTCGATAACTTCAATAATGGACGTGTGATGAACAGAGTGGAAGATCGAATAACGTATTGTCAGGAATTCATCTCAAAAGAGGAAATGTGTTATTGGAAGACCAACTTGGGCTTGCCCCTTTATGGGGTTGATACCTCAAGTGCAAACAGAGGGCACTGGATCAAGACAGATGCAGAGTGTGAGTCATTTCATATTCACTAGTTTGAAGAATCATCTTCAATGTTTAACTATTAAGCTTAACCCTTTGATATGTTTAATTATCAATTACTCAGATTAACTGTTCCTGCACAAGGTGACAACATACTTCTCTCTTATCTCTATCATGTGCAAGTGTTAGGATAGAGTAGAAAATCAGTCTTCCAATATTCAAAAGTAAATGTATGTGATAAACATCTTCATCTGGTAAACATATATGAAATTTGGACTTACAAACTAAAAGCAATCCAAAACTATGGAAAGTTTGGATTGTTTTGAGGAATCCATCAGAACTCTTCCTTACTTTTTGTCTCTTTAGTTCTGATTTCTCAACTATTGAATGGAAATGCACTTTGAATGAAGATTATTTTGATGTTTTTGATGGAACTCATCAGGTTTTGTTGTTTCCATTATAGACTTGGTGTTGGAGCTTTAAGGGAAGATGATGTCTACAAATACCAAAGTCCATCTACCAAGCACAAGGATCAGAATGGTATCATATATTATATCATCATGTAGAATAATCTCTTGCAAGTTTTTAAGCGATGACGTAATCAATAATGTACATGTTGCTTTGTGTTTTAAGTGTGATAGTGAAACTCTAATTTGGTTTGGCATTTGTTGTAAGCTTTTATAAATGGTATGGACTGTCTACTAGAGTCATTTGAATTCCTGTCACAATCATTTTCATCTGTGAAATGTCAAGTGTTTTGTTTCCTTTACATGTACATTCTTCATAGATTATGAACAGAACTTAAATAAGTGGGTTCTTTTAAACAAAACCCTTTTGAATATTCTGTAATCTAGGAACTTCAATTCATTTTCTGCCAGATTTTCTATACATTTGAAAGGATGAGATCAATATTTCGTTCGAGTTAGGATAAAGCTTCACCATTTGTTCCCATATTTCTCTTTTCCCCTCAGAAAGTGTAAAAATACAGTGAAATATTAGGGTTCCTTTCGTAACATTTCCATTTTTCATTGAAGAACTAGAAATAAGATTATGTTTGATAACTATTTATGTTTTCTGTTTCTTGAGGGGAAAAAAAAGAAACAAAAACATGGTCATTGGTAACCATTTCGTTTTTTGTTCTTGGTTTTTGAAAATTAAGTTTATTTCTTTCCGTTTCTTATAATGATTTGCATATTTATTAAGTACAATGATTGTATTTTTAGCCATAGTCCAAAAGCAAAAATAAGTTTAAATTTTTTTTTTTTTGGTTTTCAAATTTTGGTTTGCTTTTTAAATTATTGGTAAAATAGATAATTAAAGAAGAAATTTTGGAAGTGGAAATAATGTCTCTATGCTTAATTTTTAAAAACAGAAATAAAAAACCAAATGGTTACCAAATGAGTCGAGTTTGTTTGATAATTTCTTGTTTCTTGTTTTTTTGTATTTTTTTCCCTTAACTTTTTTCTTAATTTATAATTTAAATATAATTTAATTAGGTAAATTAAATAAAAAATATATAGTATGTATTAGAATATAAAAAAATAATTACAAGACATTTACATTATCAAATATAAATAAGTTCTGATGCAAAATTAACAATAATAAAATAAATGTTTTTTTACTTCAAATGCTACTCAATTTTGATTTACAATATTATTTTTCATTTATATCATTTGCCTTAAATAATGTTGATTAAAATCGAACTCAGATATAATATTATGTAATTGTTGAGTGAAAAAGATTATAAATTATAAAATTTTATATATAAACGTGTATATTGCATCAAAATTCAATTTTTTTAGGAAAATATATATCTATTGAAAATTTAAATGGTACATAAATCTAAATATTGGAAAATTTAAATTAAAAGTAAACTAATATTTAAATATTGCAAAATTAAGTAATAATGAAATATATAAAAAAAAAATGCTTGCTACACCTGGGATTTAAACCCATGATCTGTGAAGTGAGAAGGAGAATTCGAACCCACCGATAGATAGTAACATTTTACTATATTTTAAAATATTTTCAGCAATTTTACCTATTAAAATAATTATCTTAATAAAATAAGGGATTAAATAAAAATAGAGTTGTATTTCATGTTTTCAAATATGTGTTTGGTAGCATAATTCAAAAATTTAATTATAATTTAGACAATTGTAAACTAGTTGTAGTTATCCACTAAATATTAGTTGACTAAAATTATCATTAATTTATTTATGAACATGTTTTATGTTAAAAAGATTCCATAACTATTGTTTTGTAATATTTTGTAATTTATAGGAAAATATGAAATTTTAGCCCATGGTTTGGAGTAAGTTAAAATTTAAGTCTTATAGTTTATGGTTTGATAAAAACATCATAATAAATAGTCCCTATGTTAGAAACTATTAGGAGGATTTAACAAATTATAGGGACAATATATGAATTTATATCAAATCATAGAAACTAAATTCTAAATTTTAGAATCATATAGACCGACTTTTAACTTTATCCAAACTATATGAACCAAACTTAGAATTTAACATAATTTAATTTTTAATACTTTACACAATACATTTTTTAATTTTATTAAAAAAAATGATATTTATAACATGACATACTATATTTCTAAATATTTTTATCTTTATTTAATATAATTCTGCATTTTAAATTTTAGAATTCAAATTATGGTTACAAAGAAAACATAAAAATGTTGTTATCAGAATTTACACAATTTGGATCATAGAATTTGAAAATAGTTCCTCAGAAAGAATTTGAGTTGTCTACCAAACATATAGTTATTAAATTCAATGAATATGAAAACATGAGACAATATCTAGATCGCGAACCAAATATGCCCTAAATTTTTCATGAAAATGTGACTACCATAATTAGTCGTCACTCTTGAAGAAGTAAGGAGAAAATATATATTTTATTCATTTATCTCAATATCCTTAATGATATCAGAAGTGTGGAAAAAGTATTTTATCAATTTATCTCATATCTTTAGTGATGACTAGATAGTAAATATAATAAATAGCTTCTTGCAAGCCTAAGGAAAAATTTAAATTATTTATTGGCATAGGTTGGAGTAAGAATAATCATCAGAACTTATTCCTTTAAAAAAAATGATCAAAACTTATTAAATGATATTGATCATATAAAATTGGCCAAACAAGAGTTTACCTCAGTTATTACTTAGATGTTGATTCAAATCTTCCTACCCAAATTTATACTTTTATATATATATACACAAAAAACCGTAATATTTACATTCATTAATTTCTTCCATTGTATACTCACAAATAATTTACACTAAAGGTTAATAATTAAAGTCCTATTTAGTAACAATTTGGGATTTGGTTTTTAGTTTTTTATTTTTAAAGTTTATAGACACTATTTCTACCTCTAAATTTCTTCATTTGTTATCTTATTTTTACCAATGATTTAAAAAAACCAAGCCAAATTTTGAAAAAAAAAGTAGTTTTTAAAAAATTATTTTTGTTTTTGGAGTTGAGCTTAGAATTCAACCATTGTACTTAAAAAATGTAAATCATGGTAAGAAATAGGAAGAAAATAGACTTAATTTTCAAAAGACAAAAATAAAAAACCAAATGGTTACCAAACAGGGCCTAAGTATTTAACAGTATTTTAAAAAAATATCAAAATTAATAATAGACTCTATTGTTGATAGATTTCAATTAGCGATATAGTCTAGGGGACTTCGTGGATTGGGTTAGGTTGGGTTGAAATACATTTTAGACTCAACCTAATCGTTTGAGTTGTAAATTTCTTCAACCCAAACATTTCTTATTAAATCATGGACCCAATCCGACCATGAAACATTTGAGTTAAGTTGGTTCAGGTTACTCAGAATCATTACTTAAAATTTTGTTTCGAAAAGAAGTAACATGTTCATATATAAAAGAATTTGTTTAATTATTTTCACATACTGAATTAAGATTAGCAAATCAATTTCAATCTATATGATAGAAAGTTATTTCCAAAGTACCATTTTTTTAATAATTGTTGGATAATAAATAATTTTAAAAAAATCTTGAAACTAAGCAAAGTTTAAATAAATAGATGTATATATAATTATATTGAAAGTTTAAAAAAACATACGTTTTAAAACTAATAATAAGATCAGATTAGTTTGAATTATTTAGGTGAACTCATAAACTAACTCAACTCATGAAATTTTCATTTATTTGAATCCAATCCATATTTATATAATTGTGTTGGGTTGATCGGATTTTTCGAGTCAAATTTTTTTAACATCTTTAATATAGTCGATTCTGAGAGTTAGATCTAAATTTTGTCATATTATTTATTAATACAAATCTTCTTATATTATTTATTAATATTTTGAGTCTGATTATTATATTTACAATTGCTTAATAATTTATTTTTAAATTTAAATTACTTAATTTGCCCTCCTAACAACATCAGCCTTTCATTAGCCATATATTCACATTTTTTAGGAACAGTTTTAAAAATGAATATTGAAAGTAGGATATTATATTTTAAAACAATTTTATAGCTTGACCTAAAATGAACTTTATTTTTAAGTAACAAAAAAGATTTGCTCAGATATATTTTAAAAGGGCATTATATTTTAGTGCGTTCAATTATAATCAAGTTAATCACATATTCAATATAGAAAAAGTATTTGTCTTTTTTTCTTTTTCTTAATGGATATGTTTCATCAAGTACACAACATGTGCTTTACCTTATCCAAACATAGAAAGGAAGTCGCCACCCTTTTTATTATTCCAATTTTATCATCTTTAGTGTCGTATATCATATGTATATCAATAATATATCTGATATATTTTATGTTTGATATATCGATTAGTTCACTGATATATTTTATGTTTGATAAAATAGTCAATCATACAATTATTTAACATTCATTATACCAAACTTATTACTCAGCAAGTGCTCATCCATTTGCTATTACTTGTAGACTTAATTTGAATCTTTATTCATTTGTTTTAAAGTACTTATTTTAGTACATTTTCATCAACTTATAATGGTTCAATTCATTTTGTTGGTAAATTATGTTGGCATCAATGTTACACTTGAAATTGAATATTGAAAGAGTGGTTATCTATTACTGATATATTGAAACAAATGTGTTTTTAAGAAGTATTGATTACTAATGATAGACCAATGTTATACTTGAAATTAATTTTGAATTGACGTTGATATAGTACTAATACATCAATGTTATGCTTAAAATTTAATTGAGAATTAATGTGATTGGAATACTATTGATACACCAATGATATACTTGAAGTAAATGTTTAATGACTATTAATATACTAATGATACACCACTGTTAAGTTTTAAATGAATTTTGCATAGTGTTGATAAATTATTGATATGCTAATGTTATATTTAGTACAAATTATTGATATATTAATGATATAACATGAAATGCATTTGAATTAGTCCTTATATAAAATTGAAATACAAATATTATATTTAAGTGTATCATTTTGAATGCTATACTTTGTAATTGGTATATCAACAATATCGTTGATATACTTTTCTTTCTCTTTAAATATGATATATAAGTCCACTCATATATGAAATTTGAAGCATATATGTACACGCTTGAGATACCAAATTAAATGTAACTTACATGTCATCAAAACCATATCAAAATTTTAAAAATAGAACAAATTAATTGATATACTTTATATTTTGTTATATTAGTTGACATTATTAATACAATTAAAATATACCATCAGAATCAAATAAAAAATTAAAACATAAAAAAAATTAATGTCAAAACCTAAATTTAACCATCAAAATCAAACTAATATGAGTGAAAACAAAATAACTTCCATCATGACACAATTAAAATCATGATATATCAATTGTATAAATGATACATACATACATATATTAAAATAGTATCAATGAATGCATTCCTCATAAAGTTTAATCAAATACCTATTGTACACTAACATGTTTACAATGATTCTCTCGGCTAAAGTGTTTAAGAATCACCTAGTAAGACTAGGAACACTAGGTTAATAACCTAGGGCAAGTGGGAGAAATATCGGGTATGGGATATCGAATGGTAAACCATGGGTATGGGTGCCCTAATTTATTTTATTTCTCTATGAAACTTAGAAACTCCGTCTTATATATTGGATATATAAGTTTACCACTGGAGTTTTAGTCCAAGTAGGAGTTTATTGGATTTTATGTCCTAAAACTCGTGGTTTCTAAACAATAGAACTTATTCTGAAAATTCAATAAGTTGTTATTGAATATATTGCTTATTTGAAATCCAATAAACCTAAAAGTCCTTTGACTATTATATGAGTACTTGAACTTTATGTTGAGACATAAAAGTGGATCAAGTTCGAGTAAATAGTAAAAAATGATCTATAGTATATAAATAAGGTTAGGTGCCTAATTTTGGTTGTTGGGTTTTATGTCCTAAAACTCGTGGTTTGTAAACATTAGAACTTATTCTGAGAATTCGATAAAGTTGTTGTTGAATATATTGATTTCTAGAAATCCAATAAACCTAAGTCCCTTGACTATTATATGAATACTTGAACTTTATGTGGAGACATACAAGTGGATCAGATTCGAGTAAATAGTCAAAATGATCTATAGTATATGAATAAGGTTGGGTACCTTATTCTGGTAACACTATTGGATGCGGCCTACTCTGTAGTTGTTACAAAGAGTTGTAAAGTGCTACATACGAAGTGATCCTAATTCGTGCATGTTAAGACATGAGGAGTGCAGATGTCCTATGCAAATGATTTTTGTGCAAGATCAGACCACGAAACCTGTCACTCTTACTTTATAACGCTGTTTACTATTTAAGGCTGACTATTTCAAAGCAATGACCTAGGTAACTTAACCTTAGTCCTGAGCTAACTATGAACTCCTGTTTGTTTAGGATTATCCTTTGATTTGCAAACGTTGAGAGTAGACCAAATTGCCTATACTCAATAAGCTTACCATTTTGGGGATAAGACCAGATGAATAGTTGGGAACATAGGGTGCAAGAGGGAATTCACTCCTACCCGATTAGGGTTAGTAGAGAGGTTGTTCCCTTCAAGTGCTGATTCTGGGTCTTGAACAAGGGGTTAGATCGGTCTAATGAGTTTAGCCGATTAATCTCGAATCGTTAGAGCCCATGATCTGTAGGTATGCGAGGTCCCCTTATTAGCTCGTAAATGGATAAGCTTTAGGATAGCTTGAGAAATTAATTTGAAACGTTCAAATTAAACGGAACAAGAGAATAAATATTTAAATATGATTTAAATATATGAAGATGATTATTGTGCAAAAATTAATTTAATATTTGATATTAAATTAATTTATGAAATTTATTTAAGAGAATAAAATTTTGAATTAAAATGATTTAAAGTCATTTTATATTTTAAAAAGAAAATGAAAAAACGTTTTGCATGGTTGTACAAAATGGAAAATGAGTTTTCTCCATTACTATCATCTTTATGCTCATACACAAACCATTACCTTCTCTACTTTGATTCTCCAAGCATGAGCTGCAAGCCATGCACTCCATCTCTTTGCATGTTCATCGGAGTTGTTGGAGAAAAAAGGAATACAGAATTTTGAGAGAATTTTCTGAAGAAGAAACTGTCTTCTTCAGTCGGGCTACTGTGAGATCTTCTTGTTTCTTCACATCTTCAAGTTGTTCTTGAGTCTCACAACTCTACCTAAAGCTCTAAGAGCATAGTGGGGAAAGATTTGAGATGGTTCACGTTGATATCAAGCTCTAAGAGCACTGATATGTTTTTTTTTTTTTAGTTTTTTGGCTTTTAACTTCTCTTTGATTTCTCGATTAAATTTCTAATTGGCTCTTGTTTGATGAGCTTATATGTGTTCTCAAGAGTCTATAATTTATTCGGAGTCATTAGAGTTGAAATTAAGCTATAATTGAGGAAACAAGTGAAGAAGGCCGAGTTGCAGATTCCAGTTTTCAGCCTTTGTTTATATCGTCGTTGAGGTTCAGTGCTAGACTATTGTTTAGCTTTAGGCAGACGATGTGAAGAAAAGCTAGACGATCGTGTAGCTACGGGCGTTGATGCGTTGAAGCGCTATAAGATGGCACTACACGATTGTGTAGCTTCGCTTGGGAGCTAAACGATGCGTTGAAGAGCTATGCGATAGCCTTACATATAATGTATATAGGTACATTATAATATAAAGTTAATTTTGAATGAGATTCAAAATTAAAATTTATAGTGAAGGAGATTTATTATTTGAATATGATTCAAATAATCAATATGAATAGGATTCATATTAAAACTATAGGTTAATAAATATGAATGAGATTCATATGAAAACCATAGGTTTTGAGAGAGATGTGCATTTGGATATGATTTAATGTACATTTAATTAAAAATCAATTGACTAATTTGATTATTTATTTATTTATTTTAATTAAATGAATTTTATTTCATTTTAACTAAATGAATGTGAAGTGAGGGTTTCTTTGGAGGGGAAAGTTTTTTTCTTGTAGAGTTGGTCTTTGTAGAGAAAAACCACTTCCTCCCATATCAATCTATCACCTCCTTCCATCTCTATCAATCTCCTCATCATCTCTCGCCAGTTCTTTTTTAGAGAACCATCTCACTCAAGTTATTTTCTCAGAGAAAGAGTTCTCTGTAGAAAAACTCTCATCCACAACAAGATGCCCTCTCTCTTTCAAAAGTCGCTTCCCACAAACCGATTCTTGCCAAGAGCAAGGAAGACCCTATGGTTACTTTTCGTGGAAGATTGGTTTGTTGAGAAATTGTGAAGACTAGGAGAAGTTTGAAGAACGATTCTTCAAACGTATGTTTCTTCTTCTCTCTAACTTCATGCTTAACTTACTACATATTGATGTATGTTTTCGTTGGTGATTATGCTCTAAATCTCGTGGTTTGTGATGTATAAACAATATTCATTTATTTAATAAAATAAGAAGTTATTTTATTTAATATTTAGAATTATATAACTCAATCCAAAAGTCTCCAAATGAATTGAAGCTATTGCCACCGCATCTAATGATGGGTAGATGGTGAAGAAGTTCCTTTTAAAGAACATCTTTAGCAGATATGGAATGCCAAGGGCCTTAATAAGTGATGAAGGGTCGCATTTTATGAAACATTGTATGGCCACATCATACCACCCCCAGACTAATGGTCTGATAGAGTTGTCAAACAAAGAAATCAAAGGCATTCTCGAGAAGATAGTGGATCCATCTAAGGGATCAAATCCTACAGAGGAAGCATCTCTCGTGTGAGATTGTTTTCCATCCAACGATTCGATTTTTACAATAAATAAAATCATTGTAATAGACGGAATGGATAAACACGTAAACTAGCATGCTAATGGGGAAAGGATTAGAACGATTCTTACGTTTGTAGATTCCCCAAGTGTCACGAATAATCCTCTCCAAGATTCCAATGAATGGATATCCAAACGGTTTTGATCACAAACGACTTCTTGAACGATCTCAAACACTATCACGAGAGTTACCTTGTTATTCTTTAGGATTCCAATAGAGGGATAGGTGGTATCCAACTGTTGAGAGAAGGAGAGGAGAATAAGGTTTTGTAGAGTAGAGAGGATTTATAGCTTAGAGAAAATTCTACAAAATTACACTAAGAAGTCGTGTATTGTCAAAGTTTCTCTGCAATGAGAGTTGTGTATTTAGTGCATTCCAAAAGGGCCATAGGGAGATCTTTATATAGAGAAGGACCAAGCATCTTTTCCAATATATTTTCCTTTTCTGTAATTAATCAAATAACATTTATTTAATAATTAGTCTATTTAATTAAATAACAGTTATCCAATTAATTAACCTAATTAAATAACTCTTATTTAACTTTGATTTCTACTTATACGTTAAACCCAATTTAACGTATACATTTAATAATCATATACATCCGATGTATACGTGCAAAACCCCTCTATTAATTAATTCTTTGTGAATTTAATTCACTTAAATTAATTAATTGAATCTTATTCAAATATTACTTTCCAATTTGATTATAGATCATATTCAGAATTAATTATATATTAATCACATTAATATATAGCTTCCTCAAATTAATTTGAACAATTAAAATTATCCCTCTTAAGTATCCTCTAGTGAGCTAACGAGGGGACCTGGTGAACCTATAGATCAGAAGCTCCAACGATAATAAATATTCATTAACTTTTGGTACACTCCACTAAAGACCCATAGTTGCACGCTTCTCACTACAAATATATTTCTGTGTCCACGGATATAGACCAATACCAGCAAGTTAGTCCTTCACGAGTGTTTGTAACTCAAACTGGGTCAAACTACCATTTTACCTTTGGGTTACCTCGGGCTTCTTAAGTACCAGTGCTCCTCTAATGAACAACTTGTTTATGGTCCAACCAATAAACGGAAACTTCTCTTAGGCCAATGAAAAGGTAGGACCCTTTGTTCAAGTCCCGGAGACACCACTATAGGAAACACTCATCTACTTATCCTCAAGGAGGGAATGAGTGAATTCCATCTTGTATTATTATGTTCCAAGCTCTCCACTCGATCTTGTCCCCAAAATGGTAGACATATTGGGTTGACGATCTGGCCACCCTCACCCATGCAAATCAAAGGATAATCCCTCATGAAAAGAAGTTGGTAATCAAGATTAAGACTAAGTCACCTAGGTCATCCTATTGAAATAGGAACCAAACTAGTCAACAATGTTACATTTAGTGGTTCCTATTTCACGGTCCAGTTTCATATAAACTCATTGCATAGGATACCTGCACTCGCATGTCACCTACACGAACACATTGGATCATTACGTTTGTATAAAATACAAAGTGAGTCGTATGCATAGTGTTACCAAGATAAGGTACCTGGTCTTATCCCTATACTATAAACCCTTTAGGCTGTATCTTGAACATTGATCCCTATATGTCTCCACATATAGTTCAAGACTCATAAGATAGCCTTGGATGTTATTTTATTGGATTTGAGGTTATTAAGACAAAATAGACAACAATACAAATAATAACATTTATCGATTTAACATCTATAACATTTATTGATGACGGTCAATTAATAACATTTACTATTTACGAGTTTTAGGGCATAAAACTCAACAAACTCCCACTTGAACTAAAACTCTAGTCAGTGGGTTGTACACAATCCAAAGGCAGGATTATTGAAAAAAAATACAATAAGCTAGGGCATCCATATATCCATTACACATCTTTCACTTACCTAGATTATACAATGTACATTTCTCGTAGACCTAGACTGTTTAGATGACCTTCATACACTTTAGCCTTGAGAGCCTTCGTAAATTGATAAGCAATGGCTATTGCCCCACTATTGTCATAGTATAAGGTGATGGGCAAGTCTATATTTGGAGCCACTTCTAAATCACTTAGGAACTTCCTTAGCCAAACTACTTATTTTGTTGCTTCACAAGCAACTATATACTCAGCTTCCATAATGGAATCTACAATGCATCCTAGCTTGATACTACACCATACTACAGCTCCCTACTTCAGGATGTTCTTAACCATTGTCCAGTGGTCTAACCCTGGATTGAACTAGTACCTGCAAACAATTCACATTGCATAATAAATGTCTAGCCTAGTGTAGAGCATAGCATACATTAAGCTGCCCACAGTTAAGGCATAGGGAATACATCTCATATCTTCAACTTCTTGAGGTGTCTTAGGACACTGTTCCTTAGACAAGTCAACCCCATGCCTGAAAGGTAATAAACCCTTCTTAGAATTCTGCATCGAATATCGAGCCAACATTTTGTCGATATAGGTTGCTTGAAACAGAGCTAGCATTCTATTCTTGCGATCCTTAATGATTTGGATCCCAAGTACATATTGCGTCTCTCTCAAATCTTTCATTTGGAACTGGGATGCCATCCATTCCTTAATGTCAGTAAGGTATCCTACATCATTCTCAATGAGTAGGATATTGTTCACATAAAGTATTAGAAAAGCTACTTTATCGTTAATGATTTTCTTGTAGATACAAGGTTCATCAACGTTTTGATCAAAACCAAAAGATTTGATCGTTGTATCAAATCTAATGTTCCAAGATCTAGATGATTTTTTCAACCCATAAATGGATCGATTTAGCTTGCAAACTTTTTGCTCCTGACCTTGGGCTATAACCCCCCCCCAGGCTGAGACATAAAGATATTCTTCTCAAGATTGCCATTCAGACATGCAGTCTTGATATCCATTTGCCATATCTTAAAGTCATAATATGTGGCTATGGACAAGAGAATTCTTATAAACTTAAGCATAGCAACAAGGGAAAAAGTTTCCTCATAGTCAACCCCTTCCCTTTGGGTATAACCCTTTGCTACAAGTCTAGCTTTGAAGACCTATACCTTTCTAACTACATCTCTCTTTCTTTTGTAAATCCATTTACACCCTATGGTTTTGACCCATTCAGGTAAATTTACAAGCTTCCATACTGAATTGGAGAATATGGACTCCATTTCAAGGTCCATGGCTTTGACCCATTGGTCCTCGTTTACGTCATTCATTGCTTGTTTATAATATAATTGATCCTCAAAACCATCATCTGGTATGACATCCTGAGTTTTTGTTAAACCCAAGTAATGGTCAAGTTGTATCACAACCCTCCCACTGCGTCGAGGCTCTCTCAACAATTAAGAAGGACGAGACTAATCTGAAGTGTTGGCTCCTTCATTAACTTATGATGAAGGTGTTGGGGTATATGCCCTAAAGCCTCGTAGTGTATGTTAGTTGAATCAATGATTGATTGATTTTATATTACTTAAGCTAACGGAAATGGAAAAACCCTACATGGGAACCTACCTAGAAAGGTGAATTAGATAGATTTGATGCATGCATTAAAATTTGAGGATGGTCTGTTAAAGAGTTTAATGGGACTTGACTTGAACTTGTTTAATATCAAAGACAAGAGTTTTTTTTTTTTTTTTTTTAGCAATTTAAACAGACTTAGATAAAATCATAGCCAAATCATCTAAGTTAATGAACCCCTAGGTAGAACATTCAGTGGGAGGTACTTGGGGTATATGATACTTCACTTAAATATCTTCACGTTTCTCCCTTTATGTTCACACCGTGAGATCTATCCTTGGCCTCGTGGCACCTTGGGAGTGTCCCCCTAAAGGATGGTGTTTGGGTAGGTCAATACCAAGGTAAATGGAGAGAATGTTCATAATAAGTGGGAGTAGGACGCGTGACAACATATCTCACGATCTCTCTCATTAGGTTGGATAACGTTTTGTGCATCGCCTCGAGGCACCCTTGGAGTGTCCCCCTATAGGATGGAAATTTTGCACGACTCTTTATCTGATCTCCTGTATAGGATAAGGTCGCTTTAGTCTCTTGTCCTAATCTGCTTTTACCTTACGGTGGGCTCATTAGAGCAGGACTCTAGGGCCAAAAAAGGTTAAAAATTCTTGACCAAAAAATGGTAATTGTTAGGGTCAGTTACAAGAGTTGTTTCTGCCTAATGGTTAAGAGTGTCTCATCCCAGTGATGAGGTATCTGATCACCCCACCGGTGACTTTTGTCCTGCCTCGTTGGGGCATCATTGCGAAATAGATGATTTTTCACTTAGGGTACATGGAAACTATTTTGCTAAAACTAAAATTGGTGTTAAAAGTGGTATTGCATAGACTCATTAAGTTTGTTCTATTTTCAGCAATGTAGAAATGGCTACAGTCACATTAACTCTTTTAAGTGCTGATAAGTTGACTACCGAGAATCACGCTTGTTGGAAACACACGATAACTACAATATTAATCATCGATGACCTGAGGTTCGTCCTTACAGAGGAGTGTCCTTCTATTCCGCCTCAGAACGCCACTTGAAATGTTCAGGAGGCTTATGAGAGATGGACACGGGTGAACAAGAAGGCTCGAGCTTGAAGTTTTGACCAAGAAGCATGAGCCTATCGTCTCGACGCGTGAGATGGACACGGGCGAATGAGATGAACACGCCACTTGAAGTTTTGACCAAGAAGCATGAGCCTATGGTCTCGGCGCGTGAGATCATGGAGTCTCTGTGGGGAATGTTCGGACAATCGTCTGGACAGCTCAAGCATGAAGCTCTAAAATGCATCTTCAACTCTAAAATGAAGGAAGGCACATCTGTTTGTGAACATGTTCTGAACATGATGGTCCACTTCAAAGCGGCAAAGATGAATGTGTTGGGGTTGATGCCCTAAAGTCTCGTGTCCTGTAGTTTATAAATAGTTTGTATGAATGCTTGTGTTGATAATATATGATATTTACTTCACATCTTGTATTTTGCTCAGTTGTATTTTATTTGTTTTACCACAAACCAATAAACATAAAATCCCTGGTTATCTGTATGTAACTTAAGCATGTATGTGGTGACATACAAGTGGATCATGTCTTGAATGATAACCAAAATGGTCTATAGTATATGGATATAGAAGGGAAACCTTATCCTGGTAACGCTACGGATGCGGCCCGCTTTGTGGAATGGTCATAAGTGTTGTGACTTGTCACATATGCTTTGATCCTGATCATTCTTGTTGGGGACATGCGAGCGGGGGCGTCTTGTACAAAGAGTTTGTATAAGACTTGACCACGAAGTGTTAACGTCTCGTTATATAACACCATTCATGACAGAGACTTTACTTCACTAGAATGACCATAGGTAACACGACCTCAATCCTGCGTGAGTTGGCAACTCCTGCCATTGAGGGCGGTCCTTTGATTTATATGGGTAGGAGTGGCCAGGTCGCTAATTCAAACCTACCATTTTGGGGATTCGTCTGATTTGGGAGCTGGGAACTCAGCTACACAAGATGGAATTCACTCCTTCCCCGAAGCAGGGGGTAAGTAGACTGATAGCTCCCTTAAGGGCTGATTCCAAGGCTTGAACGATGTGGCGCCACACACCTTCTCTTGTCCCGAGAGGTGTTCATACATGATTGGACTATGTTGTATTGTTCATTAGAGGAATCAGAGGTACTTAAGGAGTGAGATGTAACTGCAAGGGCAAAACGGTAAATTGGTCTAACTATACTTACGAGCATTTGTGAAGGGTCATCATACTCATGATTGGTTATATCCGATGGACACAGAAATATATCTGTGGTAAGAAGAGTTCAGCTGTTGATCTTTAGTGGAATGCCTGACAGTTAACGGATGGTGGATCTCGTGGCTAAAGAGTTTAGTCAGCTATTCACAGACCGTTGGAGCTTCGAGCCACAGGTCCATTAGGTCCCCTCGGTAGCTTGGATAAAGTCGAGAATCAATATTTGGGTTAATTTGAAATGTTCAAATTGACAAGAGAAAGTTCGATTATATATGATATAATTGGACTAGTTAATTATATAAGATATAATTGGCTAAATGTATTAGATACATTATTTTGGGGGAAATTAGATTTAAATATGATTTATATCAAGTAGAGGAGAAATTACTATAGTAGATATGTGATATCAAACTATAGAGTAAGAATATAATATGATTATATTTATTAATTACTTAATTGGTTAATTATATGATAATTAGCCTAAAACTTCTCTTGGATGTGCGTTAGTGGGAGCAGCCACTTCGGTTATGGTAACCGAAGGATAAAAAGAAAATTAGTTTCATTTTGCAAAAGTTCGAAAAAATTGGCATCGATGTGAAAATGTAAACGATCGCATAATTGAGAGCCTATACGATAGTCACTCAGTGCCTAAACAATTGCACACCTTGCGCCTAAACGATCGCACGCTAGTCCCTAAACGATCACTTAGCTTTCCTAAACGATCGCATAGTGTGCTGTGTTTTCTAAACGATCGTCCACCTTTAACTAAATGATCGCTCTTAGTAAAACCTACACGATCGTTTAGTTAAAGATGGACGATCAATCTTTCCAGGTCAAATATTTAGTAGCTCTTGCTCAAGTTCCAGTTCTTTCCCTAGTTGTTGTAGAAGTAGCAGAAACTCCATCAACAATTGCTTTAGTTGAGGAAGTAGCTTCAAGTACAGTAAATTCTCTATAAAAAGCTTTCTTTTTTATTTGGACTTGGTTGGCAGGGTCAGGGCCTTTCCAGGGTAAGACAACATTGAAAGTAGTCAGATACCTAGGATTCTACACGATCGTGTAGCTTCTTCTAAACGATAAACACTTAGCTATATGATAGCTTCCTTTTCTTTCCCACTTGCTCATCGTCTACACGATTAGTTCTTTCTTCAACCTCTACCAAACTCACCAAAGACCACACTTTGGATTCTCACTCCGAGAATACCAAGGGCTCTATTTTGGTGGAGTCGTCCCCGCTGCGTTCACTTGTTCGTGATAGTTCGTGTTGTTGCCGTTCATGTAGACGATCGTGCTGCTGCAGACAACTTGCTTGCTGGGCGATAGAGATCGCGTAAAGGTCTTCCGCTGCATCAAAGATCATCACTTGAAGAGCGTCTTCAACTAGTATGAGAACTCTTTCCCTTCGTATTTTTATTGTTCGAAGCATGCCTTTAATTCATATAAATTGCATAACTGTCTGTTAGAATATATATGTTTGTATTTTAGTCATGGTAAAATCGAAAAGATCCGAATGCACTCATGGATGCTCTTCGTTAAGAGATCCTTCAATTGATATCAAAGCCAGATTCTGATATTCCAATTTCATTGTTGCAACGAATTACATATAGATTTTTGGTGGGTGCATTTCTACTCTGTTTAATTGTTAAATTGCTGTGGATTTGTGGATTAATGGATGTTTTCGTGGATGTTTGCCTCGGTTTGAATTAATTCTTTTACATTTGCGGTGGTTTGTAAAGGCCCCTGCATTTTTGGGCATTAATAATCATTATCGAGTCTATAATACAAAGTTTGTTTGAGTCTTGAGTCGTTCATGAAGAAGATCGGGGCTTTCACTTGCTGGCACACCAAGCACTTACTGATGAACTCAACAATCTCTATTTTCATGTCATTCCACCAGTAGTAACGCTTCAAGTCCTGGTACATCTTGGTGCTGCCGAGATGAATTGAAAACAGGGAACTGTGAGCCTTTGACAATAGCTCATTCTTAAGGTCACTATCTATTGGCACGCACAAACGTCCTTGATAGAGAAGACCACCTTCCGCTGATACAGAGAATTCACCATCCTGACATGACTCCACCTTACGAACTTTCTCCTCCAGATAAGGGTCACATCGCTTTACATCAATAATTCTCTGCCTTAGACTCGGTTGCAATGACAGCTGCACTAATTGTGTTGTGACTTTTCCCACTGCTACTGCAGTGTCGGCCCGCTCTAACTCCTTGCACAAATGAGTCTGTCTAGTAATGAAGGCTACTGAATGGGCTACCTTTTTACTTAAGGCATCTGCCACTACATTCGCCTTCCTTGGGTGATACAAAATTTCACAGTCATAGTCCTCCACCAACTCTAACACCTTCGTTGCCTCATGTTTAAATTCTTCCGAGTGAAGAAGTACTTTAAACTCTTATGGTCAGTGAAAATCTGTATCTTCTCGCCATATAAATAATGCCTCTAGATCTTTAGAGCGAAAACTATTTCTGCCAATTCCAAATCGTGGGTGGGATAATTCTATTCATGATTTTTTAGCTGATGAGAAGCATAAGCAACCATTCTACCTTGCTGCATTAGCACGCATCCCAATCCTTTCTTGGAAGTGTCACTATAGATAACGAAACCACCTGATCCATCTAGCACTGTAAGAACTGGAGCTTAAACCAACTTTTGCTTGAGATCTTGGAAACTCTTCTCACAAGCCTTACTCCAAATGAAAGAGGCCCCATTCCGGGTCAGCTGAGTCAAAGGGGTGGCCATGCAGAAAAAATCCTTCACAAATCACCTATAGTAGCTTGTTAACCCTAGGAAACTGTGCACCTCATTGACGGTGGTTGGCTGGGGCCAGTTCATCCACGGAGACTCCTTCCTTCGACACCACATGCCCTAGAAAAGACATCTGCCTCAACTAGAACTCAGACTTCAAAAACTTAGCATATAGCTTATTGGCCTTTAACGTCTCCAAAACTTTTCGCAAATGCTCCTCATGTTCTACCTCGGTGTTTGGTTTAAAGTAGGTGTCGTTAATTCTAACTAACCTAAAACAAACAATATTTATAAAACTCAAACAACAACCTAAATAACTCATAGTTAAAGTGGAAGTAATAAGTCGATCCACAGGGAAGGTTTTAATTCTTATCCTTTCTTAACTAACCTTGACTATGAAAGCAATAAAATGGGGGGTTGATAAAATTGAACAAAAAGTACTAGAAATCAACAGATAAAAGATGAATGTAAACAAGTAAGGAATGATCTTGCTTCTAGTTCAAGTTAGACGTTCAATGCAATTCCTATAATCGAATTCTAAGAGTTTATTGACAATTGGATTATGCTCGTAACTACACACTTAACTCGATCAAGCTAGCCTCTACAAAGGCCGACAACTAGCAATAACCTAGTCGAGAGAGCGTCCTAATCATTGATTAAGGTTGGATAGGCCAAATCCTAGCAAATCTACATAATTCTACTTTTATTGGGTTTGATAGCGGCATATAGAATAGAAAACATGCGCATTAGGTTTTAGGGTTCAATTGCATTGATTAATTGTTAAGGTAGTTTACTCAATTAACCAAATTTTCTCCAAATCTAGTAATTAGTGTGTCCTAGAATAGCCATCAAACACACAACTACTATTGCCTCTTGTAGATCTTGGCTAGACATTCCATCGAACACATTGAAAGAAACATATTCAACAACGATTGTGACAAAACCAAGCATCTAGGATATTCATGTTTAAGATTTAGATCATTCAACATGCTTCAAGAATTAAAATCAGATTCAAGAAGGCATAATTCAGATTGCAATTGAATAAGAAAGTAGAAAACTCAAAGAAATTTACAAGAAACCTTGAAATAGAAACAAGATTCAATCAATTTCACAAATTCATTGACAAATTGTATGAAGAATTACAAGAGATTTATTTACATTTCAACAAAAATATAAAATCTAACCTAAATTGGAGCAAGAATTACCAAAGAAGTGAAACAACTCAGAGAGAGATCCCAGCCTCCTGGATTTTCTTCCTCCCTTTTCACAAAAGGAAAGAAATTCTTTTATAGTACGCAGGGTAGCGTCACGACGTTGAGGTAGCGTTGGAACGATAAATCGATGAAAAAGCCTCGAAGCATTGGGCTTGTGTTACAACGCTGCCCCCTCAATGCTTGTCAATGCAAGGCGCACGTGGTGATGCGTGTCAAAATCCGGAGCGTTGCAACGCTATGGGGAGCTTTGCAATGCTGCCCTTTTTTGCAGTGAGATTGAATGTTTTTCCATCAAACGTTGCACAACACCTCTCCTAGAGTCGTGATGTTGCATTCTCGATGGCATTTTGGTAATTTACTCGATTCTCTTCAATTTTGTTGATTTTCTTGATTAATTTGGATTCTTTTTAGCCTGATCTTCTCTTAACGAATCCTCAATGCCTCAGGGACCATTTTACCTACAAAATAAGCATTTCAAACAAATAATTAACACAATTTTAGGGGAATTAACATAGAGAATATGCAACCTTTAAGAACCTAACAAAACACCCCCAACTTAGCTGTTGGTCGACCCAAGCAAGCCTAAACTAGAAATATACATGCATTCAAGCAAAAACATGAATATCAAATGTGCATTTATTCAAAGAACTCATTCATAAATGTTCAGTATGTTCATGTGGTTTTCCCAAAAATTTGATTCACATCTCTCTTCTCAACAATCAAGCAAACAAATGATACAAATGGGCATTTAAACCTTTAAAATTTTTCTAACAAAGAATTGAAGCCTATTTTTGAAAAGAAAACATCTTTTTCTTGTAAAGCCATAAAAGAAAAGACTACTCAGTTTTAGTTTATTTAAAAGCTAAAACTAGTGGAAAGGCTATATCCAACTCTCAATTCCTCTTTGCCCTACACTAGGTTGGTTATCGGTCTAGGATATACCTAACTTGCATTAGATAGAGGCAATTCTAATACAAGTGTGTCATTTAAACTCACACACATAAAACGAAATTGGCATTTCTTTTACTTAGAGGGATAACTTTCACACTCACACTGCCGGGAACCTATCGCTCTTTTCTCGTGGGCCCTAATAGAAACACGATAGAGGTAGCTCTTTTCACCTCTACCTATGCATACACACATGTTAGTGAAGGTTATGCTATTTCGTTATGTCAATTAACAAGCTTGTCTCTCTTTTTTCTTTTCTTTTTTTTTTTTTCTGTGTGTGCTAGCAATTTTTATTCACTAGGCCCTTTTTATTCCTCAATGTCTAGACTTTCCTCCAAAACAAGATGGTTGTTCCTAGACCAACGGTTGTTCTTGTTGGGATTGGTGTCCTAATTCTCCCGGAGTCTCGTTGTTTGTAATTATCCATATTGTTTTATGAATAAAATAATTGTTATTTCATTCTGGCATTTACTTCATATCCAATAAACAAAGCTTTATGGTTATCTTATGCAAACTTAAGCATGTATATGTGATAAACAAGTGGATCATGCCTTAAATGATAACCTAGATAGGTTTGTAGTATAAGGATTAAGGTGGGATACCTGATCCTAGTGACATTACGGATATGGCCGACTTTGTAGAGGTTTGCAAGTGTTGTAAACTACTATAGATGGTAGATCTTGACCATTCATGTGGAGACATGCGAGCGGGGGTGTCCTATATAAACAGTTTGTATAAGATCGAACCATGAGATAACTAGACTCTATATATAACACCATTGATACTGGAGACTTACATCTCACCTAAACGACCATAGGTGACACGACCTCAATCCTGAGTGTTTTGGGAACTCCTGTCTTTGAGGGCGGTCCTTTGATTAGTATGGGTGAGACTGGCCAGATTGCCAACTCAACATACCTACCTTTTTGGGGACTTGTCTGATTTGGGAGCTGGAAACTCAACACACAAGATGGAATTCACTCCTTCCCTGAAGCAGGGGTAAATAGATAGATTGCTCCCTTAAGGGTTGATTCCAGGACTTGAACATAGTGGCCACATCTTCTCTTTGGAAGAGAGGACTCAGTCACAGTAGGACTATGACTTATGTTCATTAGAGGATTTAGTGGTACCTAAGAAGTTAGATGTAACTACAGGGGCATAACGGTTATTGGCCGAGCTGTACTTACGAGCGATCTGTGAAGGGTTGTTGCACTGTTCATTGGTTAAGATGGACACTTAATATATTTGTAGTAAGGAGAGTTCAGCTGTCGGTCTTTAGTGAAGTTCCTGGTAGTTAACGGATGGTGGATCCCGTGACTAAAAAGTTTAGTCAGTTATTCACATACCATTAGAGCTTCGAGCTACAGGTCCATAAGGTCCCCTTGGTAGCTCAATGGATTCAAATTGAGAATCAGTTCTTGATGTTGATTTGAAATGTTCAAATTGATAAGAGGTAATTTGATCATATATGATATAATCGGTATGGTGTATGAGATATATCAAGTGGAGGATAAATGTAAATGAGATTTACATTAAGTACCATGAAATAGAAAAAGAGCTATAGTTTATATGTTTCATGAGATGAAATATTAAAACTATAGGTTATAAATATATTATGGTAAGTTAGTTATCATTTATATTTATAATAATATTAATTATTGGATAATTATCTCTTTTTCTCTAATAACCAATTGAGTGGGAGGTTATTGGTAGTTTCATGGTAACCGTGTGATAAAAGGGAAAATGTTTTCCTAATTTTAGTAAGAAAAGAAATAAGGTATGCAAAATTGTGTTTTTGAGATTTCCATTCTCAGAAAATTCTCACGGAGAAGTTGTCAAGTAAATCAGATTTACTAAGTGACGGCTTGGAGTTAGCTAAACGATCGTGGAGTGTTCTTACACGATAGACATTCAGTTAGACGATGAGTTAAACGATCATATAGCTTTTGCTAGACGACCACATAGCTTTTCCTAAACGATTGGGCATCGACCTATATGATAGGTTGTTCCATCTCCCACTTGCTCAATCGTTTACACGATTGTGGTTCCTCTGATTTTTTACCTCAAACCAAGTCCACACAGAGCCCACCCTCTGGATTCTCACACCGAGAATACCAAGATAACTTTCTTAGTGGTGTCATACTCAACTCGACATTGTCGAGGTTCTATGGAGGCCGTTCGCGGTGTTCATGGTGTTCATGACCTTGGAGATCGCTTAGTTCGAGTGCACGATGTTCGTGCAGTGTAGCGATCGTGTTGATTGAACGTTTGTGTGTTGTTGTGTTGCTATGATCGAGCATTCGTGATCAAGGAACTTAAAGATTAGTCTGCAAAAGTTTGTTGATTCTCCTTGATCTGTAGTAAAGCATGCTGTAATTTCTATTTTGTGCATAACCGTTCGTTTCCGTTTTTTATTGTAATTGTAAAGTCCATATACAACTGAAATTTGGAAAGATCCTTCCACTGCTCATGGAAATCCTCATATCCGATTTCCTTCAATCCTATCGGGGTGACAAAGAAAATCAAGTAGATATGACATTTCTAAGAGTTTGAGATTCTAAATAAATCTAAAGTTTAAGTATTCAAATTTTTTATGAAGTTAAAAGGAAAAGAAAGTTTCTTTTGAAAAATGAATTTCAAATTTTGTAAGAAGAAATTTTAAGAAATTTAAAATTGATTTGTATCATTGCTTGAGAGAATGTGTCATCAAAGTTCATTGATAAGAATCAAAATATTGAGAAAAGCAAATGATCATGGCAAACAAAGTGAATGTTATTCTTGAATGAATGAACACACTTAGATGAATCATGCATTGAAAGCAAAAAATGAGGAATAAGAGAAATGATACCAAGACAATGATATTGTGTGTGTTTTTTTAAAGAGAATAGAAAGAATTCCAGAGGGATGTAATAGAGCCTAATCGAGATATATATCATCAAGATCACAAAATCCACATAATCTGAGCTCAGATGTTCAAGGGTTCCAGACATGTAAAGATATCACAAAGCAAAATTTTCCAGCATGGCTCATTTTTACAATCCTAATAAAGAACATGCAATGTTCCCACCCCCAACTTAAATACTAAACATTATCCTTAATGTTTATAAAACTAAAAATTAAGCATAAAGATAAAATGATAAAGGGAACAGAAGAACTTCCCTGATTTCGCGCAATAGATGGTGGTGGACATTTTTTTTCTATTCTTTTTTTTTTCCTCTTTCATTCTTGTTTATTCCTACAAAAGAGAAAAGAAAAAGAAAAAGAAAGGAAAAGAAAAGCTAACCTAGAAAGAAAATAAAGGAAAGCAATAAAAGGTGAAAATGAAAAATGAAAGATAAAAGATAGGGCAAAATGGAAGAAGATACCAGGAAAATATGTGTGATGCCAAATCAGCCCAAGTCAAGTAAGTTGGGCTCTTGCTGAAGATTGTACTGAAAACCTATGCGAGCGTAGTAGAGACGGTCTCTTTCGCACATGAAATCGATCGTTCTTTGCATACACCTAACTTGACAAGTGGTTTCACGACTCACCCTTAAGGCTTCAGTGGTAGTTCTAAGTGCTTGCTTACCTAAGGTTTCACCACTAGCGGGTTGTTCATGAGGATGACTGGAAAGTTCTACCCTAAGTGGTTCTTCTCCTAAATGCTCATCTTCCTTATCTAGCTCTTCTTGTTCTTATTCGTGGAGTTCCTTAACTCCACGACCTCAGAAAGCTGAGATGGTAGTCTTAGAAATTGGAGCTTTACGCCCCATGCGCTCCTCATTTCTGGGTATTTCTACTCTGAACCTTTGACACAACAAGGTTGTTAAGCTAGGGTGTCCAAGGTTGCCCGTTGTAGAACAACATCCACATCGTCTTTTAGAAGCATGAACTACTCTCCCGATGTTAATGGACATACCCTGAATGAGACAGTAATCAAGTTTTGCTCTATCTCGAGTTACATTGATCAATCTAAGGACAGACATCAGTCTAAAACATACAAAAGCATGCAAGATTTGACCTACTACAGACATGTCTGTAGATCTAAACCTTACTGCAACTCCACCTGAACGCGTCCATTAAGCACCTTGCCCACAGAGGGCTTCAATAATTTCCTGTTCGTCCAGTGGTTGAGATAGGAACCGACCATACTTATCGTAAAACTGAGCTAGACCAAAGGTTTCATTAATTCTAGAAGAAGAGAAAGAGACTTTAACATCAATTACTAAAGATACATCTCTATCTAGGTCTATATTGCCGTAGAATTCTCTAACCAAAGGAACAATAGCATCACTAGGGTTTGCTACTAAGGCTTCCCATCCTCTCTCTCGTATTTCGGAAGTGATTTGGGGATAGAAATTTGGCTCTAAAGTTAAAGCTCTCTCTGGAACTAGGTTCCTAAGAGCTACCACTTGATGAGATACACTTGGCTCCCTCAGAAACAAACCTAGGGATATTAGACTCAAGATGTGGAGGAGAATTCCTACCACTTGAATTGGCAACATTCTTTCCTTTCTTAGGCTTAGGACCCATGGAAAAGTTTTCTAAGAAAAATAAACAAAACAGGGGTTGAAATCTAAGAAAATTCTAATTCCCTCTTCTAAAAGACTCTAAAACAAAATAATCTCACACCCCTAATCGAATTAGGAACCTGCAAGTAGAAAAATTCCCAAACATATTATTGCTAATTATCCAACACTCAACAATTCAAAAGAAAAAGCATTCTTTTAAGCAAATAAAGCATTATTCAGATTTCTCATCAACAAAATTTAAACTTCTATCAAGCTCAACTCAAATCACATTCAAGATAATCATAAAAAGTTAAAAGAAAGAGAAAAATGCCTTACCTTTGGTATTTGAATCCCTTGCTTGAGAGGAAGATAAAAGAAAGCCCTAGAATGGAGTTTTGGAGAAAACCTAAAAATTTTCAAGATAGAAATCCTTGAAAAGTTAAGGAACTGATGAGTTTGGAAGAAAAATAGCTTGGATTTGAAGTGGGGATGAAGAATCGGTGAGAGGTGGAAAGAAAAATTGAGAGAAAATGAGTTGAATAAGAGAATTGTATCTTAAAAATGGCAAAATCTGCGTTTAAAACGCGATTCTGCCTCGCAGCGTCACAACGCTGTGCTCTAATTTTTTTTTTTCTAGAAACAATCAAAACTAAAACTACAAACTTATAGAGTTTACTCTAAAAATCAAAACTAATTCTAGAAAAATTTAATCTAAAAATGAAAAACTTAGAAATGGAAATTCTTTATTAAAAGAAAACTGAAATTTTTGTTTTATTTTTGATGGCTGACTACCTCCAAGAAGGAAAATTTTTTAACATCGATTGCTCGATATGACCTCTCTTTTATGTTTTTCAAGGTACATAAAAATTTTCATACTTATCCAGTCCTCTCTTGGATGAATCTATATAGCTTGGAAGGGCTATAAGAGAACTCATCCTCTTTCGAGAACCAGACAGGTCAAATTTGGATTTTCTATATTTGGTAAAAAGACTCAAATGACCCAAAATAGTCGAAAGAAAGAAAAGACTCAACAACTGACTCAGACTTATAAGGAAAATACGAGCAGTAATCAAAGATGCAAAAAATTCTAGGACAAAGTACTGTTCTAGGCTCAAAAGCCTCTAACTGTTTTATATGAGATTCCTTGAGGTTTGGTACAGGCTCATACTTATCCCTCTTACTTGTTTTGAATATGGCATGAAATAAATATCATCTTCATCGTCGGTCCAAGGAAACTCCTCTATTAGATCGGCTTTAGTGCCACAAACGATGGAAGGCTTTGAATGGTTCTCCAATGTAAGCATGGAGTGTGCAAGCTGAGGTGTTTGATGGACCTCAACTAGAACGGAGGTTTGAATCTCCAGGTGAAACTCAATTGAATCCTGCTCACAATCAGCTATTAGCAAGTTCACACATTATTAAATCCAACCGCTTACCTTGGTAGGAATTTCGAAGAATCAGCGGCTCAATATGATCATCCCGACTGCAGGTTAATTCGGAGGAAGGTGTGGCGAGGACCCGCACACTCACCTACGAAGTTTTATTGAAATATGCAATATTTTTTTGTTCCCGAACATCTCTGTTGAAGAAGTTCGACTAACGTTATTCCCATTTTCTCTCTGTGATCAGGCTAGGAAATGGGCATATTCTCTCGAATCGAGAGAGATCACTTCTTGGGAACAGGTAATGGAAAAATTTATGAAGAAGTATTTTCCATCTACCGAGAATGCAAGACGAAGGAAGCTTATTACAAATTTTGAACAAGACATGGACGAATCGCTCAGCGATGCTTGGCGAGGTTTCAAAGGTTGGTCCGGGATTGTCCACATAATGGGTTACCAGACTGCCTTCAAATGAAGATTTTCTATCATGGTTTGAATCCCGCTTCGTAGACTGCTGCCAATGCGGTAGCCGCTGGTGGTCTGCTTGACAAAACATATGATGAGGCAAGAATATCCTGGATTGCACCTCTAAGAACCATGAAGAATGAAGAGAGAGTGACCAAAGATTGAGACTTAAAGACTCTGACACAAATAGTGGTGCTATTGTTTCATTACAAAGCCAAATGACCGCAATGATGAATTTGATCCAAGGAATGGCGATCAGCAGCCCAACATCGCAAGGTGGGAAAATTAACGCAATCGATCAAAACACCATAAGGTGTACGCCTTGCGGTAATGGGCATGCGATGGAAGATTGCCCGCAAAATCCACAATCTGTATACTTTGTGAAAAATAATCCCTTTTCAAACACCTACAACCCTGGGTGGAGAAACCACCCCAATTTGGCTTGGAAGAATCAACAACAAAATTTTCAACCTGTGGCACAAAAAGAAGAGTCACCAGGATTTTTTCAACGCAACAACGGTCAACCGAGCAATCAAGCAAGTAGCTCACAACAACCACCGCAATCCTCTTCTTTGGAGAGCCTATTGAAACAATATATAGAGAAAAATGAGACGGTGCTTTAAAGTCAGGCCACGTCCATCCGCAATCTTGAATTACAGATGTGTCAAATTGCGAGTGAGCTGAAAAGTAGACCGCAAAGGCCGCTGCTAAGTTCAACCGAACATCCATGCAACTCGGGGGGATCAGGTGAGGAGCAATATCAGGTTGTGACATTGCGCAGTGGAAAGACTGTGGAGGGAGAAAAGAAGGAGCATAGTAGAACAACTTCCATTGTAGCTGAACCTGAGATTGCGGTAATGCAAGAAGAAGAAAGAGAAAATGAAGCAGTAGAACCAGAGGTTGCGTTGACCCCAAAACCTAATGAAACGGGAACCATGAAAGTTCAATTTCCACCTTTCCCTCAGAGACTAAGGAAGAAGAAAAACGAAGAGGTACAGTACTAATGCTTTTTATCTATGTAAAACAATTACATGTTAACATTCCTTTCAGTGAAGCGATTGAGGAAATGTCTGCCTACGGCAAGTTTCTGAAGGACATGGTAACTAAGAAGAGGGGAGCTGGAAAATTTGCCACGGTGGAATTAACGCAAAGTTCCAAATCCATAATCCCACGGAAGATGATCGATCCTGGGAGCTTTACTATTCTTTGCTCCATAGGAGGACTCTATATTGGGCAAGCCTTGTGTGACTTGAGGGCCAGCATAAATTTGATGCTGCTGTCAATTTTTAGACAATTAAATGTGGGCAACTTGTTCCCACATCAGTGACTCTTCAATTGGCTGACAGATCTCTGGTTCATCCAGAAGGTAAGGTGAAAGATGTGCTAATCACGATTGATAAATTTATTTTGCCAGCTGACTTCATCATTTTAGACTACGAGGCCGACAAAGATGTGCCATCATTTTGAGGTGACCTTTTCTATCACCAAGTCGTCCTCAAATTGATGTGCACAAAGGAGAAATCACTTTGACTATAAACGGACAGAAGCTCAAATTTAATATAATTCGTGCCATGAAATTCCCGAATGAAGAAGACCTGCAAGATTCTGATGATGACCTGAATTTGATTGAAGAAGAAAATTCTGATGAAGAGTGTGAAGAAGAGGATGCCAACGCATCCGTTGCTACCTACAATGTGATCGTAGCAAAAACAAACAAAGAAGAAGAGATGATCGCAACGCAAGAAGTAGAGCCAAAAGAAGAACGAAAAACGATGCAACTTTCCATGGTGGAACCACCAACACTTGAATTGAAGACCCTACCAACCCATTTGAAGTACGCATTTCTGGGGCAGAATGAGAAGCTGCCAGTGATCATTTCCTCTGCGCTCAACAAAGAACAGGAGAATGCGTTGATGAGCATTCTCAAGAAACATGTGTGAACAATTGGCTGGACGCTCACTGACATTAGAGGAATTTGCCCCGCGTACTGCATGTACCATATTCGTCTTGAAGATTAACACAAAGCAACAATTGAACATCAACATAGACTCAACCCTGCGATGAAAGAGGTCGTAAAAAAGGAAATTATCAAATGGCTAGATGTGGGCATTACCCCATAGCAGATAGCATGTGGGTCAGCCCCATTCAATGTGTGCCGAAGAAGGGCGGAATGATAGTAGTCCCAAATGAGAACAACGAATTAATACCACAAAGGACCATTACTGGATGGCGGATATGTATGGACTACCACAAGTTGAACCGGCCACAAAGAAAGATCATTTCCCCCTGCCATTCATCGATCAAATGCTAGACAGACTCACAGGGAATGATTTTTACTACTTCTTGGATGGGTATGCCGGATACAATCAAATCATGATAGCTCCTGAAGATCAAGACAAGACCACATTCACCTGCCCATATGGGACATTTGCTTTTCGCCGCATGCCGTTCGGCCTCTGCAATGCGCCAAGCACGTTCCAAAGGTGCATGATGGCGATCTTTTCAGATTATCTCGAGGACTCAGTAGAAATATTTATGGATGACTTTTCCGTTTATGGGAACACTTATGAAGTCTGCCTAGCCAACTTAAAGAAAATTCTGAAGAGATGTGAAGAGACGAATTTGGTGCTCAACTGGGAAAAATGTCATTTCATTATCAAGGAGGGTATAGTGTTGGGACATAAAGTCTCCTGGGATGGCTTGGAGTGGACAAAGCGAAGCTTCTTGGGGCACGCCGAATTTTACAGACGATTCGTCAAGGAATTTTCTAAGATAGCACGACCACTAAGTGCGTTACTAGAGGCTGACAGAAATTTTAGTTCGACAACAATTGCCGTAACGAATTCAGAGTTTTAAAAAATGGGCTGATTACCGCACCCGTCTTGATTGCGCAGGATTGGATATTACCATTTGAAATCATATGTGACGCAAGCGGGCATGTGATGGGGGCAGCTTTAGCGCAAAAGAGAAAAACAATTTTGCACCCCATCGCATATGCGAGTAAAACTTTAAACCCTGCTCAAACAAATTATACCACCACAGAGAAGGAACTCCTGGCTGTGATTTTTGCGTTGGAAAAATTTTGGGCATATCTGTTGGGAACCAAGGTACTCATCTACACCGATCACTCGGCAATCAAATACTTAATGATAAAGAAGGACGCAAAACCGAGGTTGATCAGATGGGTTCTCCTTCTTCAAGAGTTTGATATCGAAATAATTGACCGGAAAGGGACAGAGAATCAGGTTGCAGATCATTTGTCTAGACTGGAAAATCTTGAAGTTGACCACAATGAGACTTAGGTGAGTGTCATGTTCTCGGATGAGCAGCTATTCCACATAGAAGAATTTTCCTAGTATGCGGACATCGTCAATTATTTGGTTTGTGAACAATTCCCTGAAGATTACACTTATCATCAACAGAAGAAGCTCACGAATGAATGCAGACATTATTATTGGGATGAGCCGAATCTGTATAGGAGAGGTACATGCGAGATTATTCCGTTATGCGTACCAAATGCTGCTCAACAACGCATATTATCACAATGCCATGACTCACCATATGGTGGGCGCTTTGGAGGGCAGCGCACCGCAACCAAAGTTTGCAAAGTGGATTCTTTTGGCCTACATTATTCAAGGATGCAGGTAACTACGCAAATAAATGTGATCGATGCCAACACACAGGCAACATTTCATGGAAGAACGCAATGCCAATGAACACTATCTTGGAGCTGGAATTATTCGACGTATGAGGGATTGATTTCATGGGACCATTCCCTCCTTCGCATGGTAAACACTATATTTTATTGGTCATCGATTATGTCTCCAAGTGAGTATAGGCAATAGCATGCGCCGCAAGTGATGTGGCGGTAGTCTCCCAGTTCCTCAAGAAATATATTTTCACTCGTTTTGGCACTCCTCGTGCCATCATAAGTGACGAAGGATCCCACTTTATCAATCACAATATCAATGAGCTACTACGCAAGTACAATATCCTCCACAAAGTGGCCACCGCATACCATCCGCAAATGAGTGGTCAGGCTGAAGTGTCCAATCGAGAAATTAAGTTGATACTTGAGAAGGTAGTAAAGCCTTCACGAAAGGACTGGGCAACAAAGCTTGATGATGTGTTGTGGGCATACCAGACCACATTTAAAACACCCATAAGTATTCTCCCCTATGCGTTGGTATTTGGTAAGGCGTGTCATTTGCCTTTGGAGCTGAAATATAAAGCACTGTGGGCAATAAAGAAGCTGAATTTTGATTTGAAGAAGGCATGGGAAGCGCGGAAAATGCAACTGATCGAGCTAGAAGAATGGAGGAACAACGCATATGAAAATGCGAAGATTTATAAAGGTCTTGCTATTCAACTCACGTCTGCGACTTTTCCCAGGAAAGCTAAAGTCACGTTGGTCAAACCGTTCGTAATTCGACAAGTACATCTGCATGGCGCAGTGGAATTATCAAATGACGATGGAACCAACATATTCAAAGTCAATGGGCAGTGAGTAAAGGCATACCATGGAGAAGACTGGCATCGCCAAGTCGACTCCCTGGAACTAAAGAACTTTGAATGAAGAAGGAAGTAGGTTGTCCCTGCGTTATCAAATGATCGCAACTTATCAGGGACGCAAGTTTTGAGAAACCTCAATTCTTCAATTCTTTTCTCCACTACTCGGAATTTTTACTATCGTTTCAAATCCTGATCTTTCCTTATTTTACTGTCACTATCATTATTTCAAAAAAAATATATAAAAAATATTAAAAAAATGCGATAACAAATTTTATTTTGTTTAAAATAATTTGACCCTCTCTTTGCTTTTCTTGCAACGATCGAGGCATTGGATTGCAGAGATGTTACGCGAAGAAGTACTTATCTTATTCCATCACCGCAACCCAAAGAAGAGAGATCGCCGCAAAAATGGATACGTCAATACAATGCGGGCGACAACGCAAAATTTGGGGGTGTACTCTTCCTTATTTTTATTTCCATTTTTGTACTATCACATTGCATTTTAGTCTTCAAATTTTATCACCGCATCCTCTTTAATCACCGCAATCATTTGACATAGATAAATTTAGTAGTTTACCGCATTCTGTTCTTTGCCAAGTATGATTTCAATGATGAAAAATATGCTTCTATTTCTTTCGTATACACTAGAGTCAACTTAGTCTTAAGATAGTCACCTCATGAAATATTTCTAGAAGTTAGGGGTTTGCTAGCTTTCTTTCAAGCTCTCTTTACAACGCATTCTAGAACATCGCATGACTTATTTTCATCTTTTGTCAACGAGGACATTGCCGCATTTTAAATTTGGGGGTGGGGTAATTGTTTTTGACCTTGCTATTTATTAAAAAAAATCGAGAATAACAACTCCACTGTCAACGCAATGGAAAACCTATATTGATAAGAGTTAAGTTGTGAAAGGCACATGAGGGCAAACCAAAACGAAAGTAAGTTACCAGGATCAATGCATAAATAAATGACCGCAACTCCACTGCCAAATAGGTATGAGTTTAGTCTGAGAAAGAGTGCATTGCTCGTAGTTGGATGTCCGCATGACACACGTGGGGGCAAGCCAAAACGAAGGCAAGGCACTTGGATCAGCACAAGGTCAGAAATATATATATCAATGAAGAAATTTTTTTGTGCAAGGATAAAATCATTTGACACCTCGGTAGAAAATTTTTCTTTTTGAAATAAATCATGCGATGTTCTTGAATTTAGTAAAGTCCTTTTTAAAGTTAAGCTTGCAATCCTTAGGTCTTAGAAATATTTTAAGAAGAAACTTGAATAAGACTTAAGAAAATTATGGTATATAAGATTTGAATGAGGTATCCTTGAGAAGTCTAGGAAAAGAACTTTGCAGTTGACTTGCTAAAGGAATCTTTAGCTTATGCTTTAGGACAAGCATTGTTTAAATTTGGGGGTGTGATAACGGGCAAAAATGCACGTTATCATAGTGCTAAGTTCTTAAACAATATCAGATTGCATTGATAAAATATGTTACTTTGCGTTCATTAAGCATCAATTTCGTAATATTACGGTCGCATGTGTTCAGCGCATTAGAACTTTGATTTTTGTAATTTTGTGCAGAATATGCGTTAACGTAATGCAAAGATTGCGATCATAGGAATTCATTGGTCGAGTGCAACTTCACCGCAAGACTTTGCATTGATCGTGCTCGCAAACATTCACCCGAGAAGGATCACCGCAACTTGGTCAACGTAACATGGTGGGCGCATCTGGGTGAAAGGCCAATTAAGAGCGATGAAGTCGAATCCAAATTAAGTTGACAGCCGATAACGATTACAAAGTACATTCAGCTTTATCGGTAACAATCATTCGGTGCATCAATCAGCAATTAAAGCTGTCCCATCTGTACAACCAGGAGAGAGAAGCCGCCTTTTCACCATGGATGCTCTATAAATACCAAGTGCATTCTTCAGAAAAGGGGTTCACCGTTTTGACAACCAGTTGACGAGTTAACTAGTTGCTTCTGTTCATAATTTCCTTTCCATTTAAGGTGGAGCAAGAGAAGAGTGGTGGCGCCGGAGATCGCTCAGGGCAACTTGAGAGAGAACCTTGGGGCATAAGAGCAGAGAGCGGGCCAACTCTCACGAGAGCGAGATTATCTTTAGAGCACGAGTAGAAACAGTGTAAACGCCTGGCAGCAAGAAATTGCTACCAGGCTCTTTATTATACTTGCATTGTTATTTGTACTTCATCTTCATATCTATTCAATGGAAGTTCTATTTCTACATCTGCTCACTCTCTTAATACGCATGAGTAGCTAAACTAGTCGAATGGTTTGAGAAGCTAACATGACCTAGGAAGTTTATTGCTTGCGATTGTCTTGTTTTATGCTGTGCAAAATATCTTTTAGAGTTACTCGAGAAAGAGTTTAAAGAAAGAACCTAATGTCTCGAGAGAGCTAGGTTAGAATCTGGATTAAAAAAAGCAAGATTAGCTTGCATAAACAAGAGATAGGGACTAAGAGATAAGCTCTGTTGGTCAACTTGTATCGCATGTATCCTAGAGATGGGAATGATATTATGTGGTCGCATATTTGTGTGGACATCATGTTGTCATCGCATAAATAGAAATAGAGGTTTATGTGTAAACCCTGTAGACTTATCGCATATATATCACATGCGTTCTGGCCTTAGAAGCCGTGGTATTCGCACTGAGAGGTAGTTTACTGTTGTATGCATGTTGTATGATCGCAAGCATGAATGCATTCTAAGGAGTGTTAGCCGAAACCTTTCTCAACCTGTTCACCGCATATTCATCGCATTTTCCATTTACCAACTCTTTTCAAACTCCGCCGCATTTGTTATTTATTTTTCATCAACGCAAACAACAAAACAACACTTTATTTATTTACCCGGTTTCCGCAAAGTTTTCATCAAAATTACCAACGCAATCTATTTTCACAAGTCCCTGTGTTCGACCCTGGACTTACCAGGAAACTCAGAGGAATATACACTTGAATTCCACTGGAGAAACTTGAGTGCACAACGCAATTCCGTCAACACATATCATCCATATTTCCACTTCATAACCAGTTTGCTAATCAAATTAGCTAAGAAAAAGATTAAATGGCTTAGCCTTCCCCAAAAATGGCACCATTTTGTTTGGTTTAAAGTAGGTGTCATTAGTTCTGCCTAACTTGAAACAAGCAATATTTATAAAGCTCAAACAACAACCTAACTAACTAGTAGTTAAAGTGGAAGTAAGAGGTCGATCCATAGGGAAGGTTTTAATTTTATCCTTTCTTAACTAACCTTGACTATTAAAGCAATAAAATGGGGGTTGATAAAATTGAACAAAAAGTACAAGAAATCAAAAGACAAAAGATGAATGCAAACAAGTAAGGAATGGTCTTGCTTCTAGTTCAAGTTAGACGTTCAATGCAATTCCTATCATCGAATTCTAAGAGTTTATTGACAATCGGATTATGCTCGCAACTACTCACTCAACTCGATCAAGCTAGCCTCTACAAAGACCAACAACTAGCAATACGTTGAGAGAGCGTCCTAATCAAAATTTAATTGGATAGCGTCCTACATGCTCCTACTTCTATTGGGTTCGATAGCGGCCATATAGAATAGAAAACATGTGCATTAGGTTATAGAATTTAATTGCGTTGATTAATTGTTAAGGTAGCTTACTCAATTAACCAAAATTTTCCCAAATCAAGTAATTAATGCATCCTAGGATAGCCATCAAACACACAACTACTATTGCCTCTTGTAGAACTTGGCTAGACACTCCATCGAACACATTCAAAGCAACATATTCAACAACGATTGTGACAAAACCAAGCATCTAGGCTATTCATGTTCAAGATTTAGATCATTCAACATGCTTCAAAAATCAGATTCAAGAAAGCATAATTCAGATTGTAATTGAATAAGAAAGTAAAATCCTCAAAGGAATTTACAAGAACCCTTGAAATAGAAACAAGATTCAATCAACTTCACAAATTCGTTGACAAACTGTATGAAGAATTACAAGAGATTTATTTACATTTCAAAAAAATATATAAAATCTAACCTAAATTGGAGCAAGAATTACCAAAGAAGTGAAACAACTCGGAGAGAGATCCCAGCCTCCATGGATTTTCTTCCTCCCCTTTGCAAAAATGAAAGAAATTCTTTTATAGTACGTAGGGTAGCGTCATGACGTTGAGGTAGTGTTGCAATGCTAAATTGATGAAGCCTCAAAGCGTTGGGCTTGCATTGCAACGCTACCGCCTCAACGCTTGTCAATGCAAGGCACGCATGGTGATGTGCGTCAAAATCCGGAGTGTTGCAACACTGTGGGGAGCTTTGTAACGCTGCCCTGTTTTGCAGTGAGATTGAATGTTCGATCGTCAAGCGTTGCTCAATGCCTCTCCTAGGGTCGTGATGCTACATTCTCGATGGCATTTTTGTAATTTACTCAATTCTCTTCAATTTTGTTGATTTTCTTAGTTAATTTGGATCCTTTTTAGCCCGATCTTCTCTTAACGACTCCTAAATGTCTCGGGAACCGTTTTACCCCAAAATAAGCATTTAAAACATAAAATCAACACAATTTTAGGGAAATTAACATAAAAAATATGCAACCTTTAAGAACCTAACACTCGATCTTGGAATAAACCAAGATATCATCAATGAAAACTATAACAAAAGTGTCGAGGAATTCCTCGAACACCCTATTCATTAGGCCATAAATACTCTGGAGGCATTCTTTAAACCAAATGACATCACGATGAACTCATAATGCCCATACCTCAAACGGAAAGATGTCTTGGGTATATCACTGTCCTTTATTCTTAACTGATGGTATCCTGACTGGAGGATCAATCATAGAGAACACGGTAGTTCCCTGTAACTGGTCAAACAAGTCATCAATCATGGGAAGTTGATACTTATTCTTTATGGTCACTTTATTTAATTTTCTGTAGGCAATTCACATGTACAATGATCCATCCTTCTTCTTTACAAAAAGTATTGGTGCACCCCATGGTGGTACACTGGGTCGTATGAAGCCCTTATCCAACAACTCTTACAACTGGACTTTAAGTTCCCTCAACTCTACTGGTGTCATCCTATATAGAGCTTTCGAAATGGGATTTGTATCTAGCTCCAACTCAATAGAAAAATCTATCTCCCACAGCGGAGGTAGTCCGGGAAAATCATCTACAAAAAAATCTAGAAAGTCTCTTACTACTGATTCTGAAGCCAAGGTGACTTCAACCACACTGGCCATAATACCCCAGGTTCCTTGATGAAACAGTCAATTGGCCTTCAGTGCTGAAATTACTTTGGGTAGGACCACAGTCCCAACCCCCTTAAACTTAAAATGGGCTTCTGTAGGAGGGTTAAAGATGACCTCTTTATGGGAGCAATCTATGCTGGCATGATTAGCAGCTAGTCAATCCACGCCCAGTATCACATCAAAATCATGTATATCTAGAATTATCAAGGTCACATCTAATGCATGATTTGCTATCTCTACCTGACATGCCTTTATCTTTTAGTAGCTAACATGATTTCTCCTGATGAAGTGGAAATTGACAGAGCATACTGTAAGGGTTCTGATCCTAACATGGCATGATTTACAAATGCTGAGGATATGAAAGAGTGCGAAGAACTGGAGTTAAACAAAACTAAAGCATGGTGCCTCAAGATGAAAAGTGTACCTATCACAACTGTGCCTGACTTCTCGGCCTCACGCTGAGTAGTAGAAAACACTCCACCCTGCTACTGCTGATGGCTCGAGCCTCTTTTAAATGAGCTTACGGGCTGACCCCTGATCTCTAACACGTTCCTCCTTGGGAATTTCTCTTACATATGTTTTTTCTAATCACATCGAAAACAAACTTCAGTACCGGCCAGACAACGCCCCTAATGACATCTACCACAGGTTGTACAGATCGACTTATCTTCCTTGACAGTTACAACTTAAGAGCCCTGTTGTCCCCAC
This sequence comes from Benincasa hispida, assembly GCF_027475165.1. Lineage (NCBI taxonomy): Eukaryota > Viridiplantae > Streptophyta > Magnoliopsida > Cucurbitales > Cucurbitaceae > Benincasa > Benincasa hispida. The sequence goes on along the minus strand of NC_143478.1, from coordinate 51,397,797 downwards.
TAACATAGAGCATTAACTGCATTCTAGTTCCTTTGCTGAGGCTCAAGAGCCCTTGACTCAACCTTCCTTTTCTAACCTACGAAGGTTCCACTTCCGAGCGACTTCCTATACTCTTCTCCCTCTTAGAAGTTAGCATCAATCCTCAGCATCAATCGCTTGTTGTATCGGGTGTTGGCTAAGAAATATTTCTCGTAAAAACGCTCTTTAAACTGCTTCAAGGTTGTAAGTCCTCCACTATTATCAATCATTTTCTCTACTGAATGCCACCAAATCTTTGCATTGCCAATTAGCTTGAAAACTACACATTGGAGCTTGTGCTCTTTCGGGCATCTCATATAACAGTCTTGATCGAGGACAGCCACATCTCGGCTTTAGTGGGATCCCTCAACGATCCATTGAATGGTCGAGGTTCAAACATCCTGAAATCCCTCAAGTGCTTAGCTTCATGGGATAGACCCTGCATGTTCTAACTCGGTGACTGGGTCTGTTGCAACTGAACTGGTGGTAGTTGCTCCTTCTAAGCCTGGTTCTGGCCAGTCTGTCCCGCCATTGCGTTGGGGATCAACTCTTATAGTCTTTCCATTAGGGAGGATATTGGGTTTTATGTCTTAAAACTCGTGGTTTGTAAACAATAAGACATATTCTAAAAATTCAATAAGTTATTGTTGAATATATATATTTCTTATTAGAAATCCAATAAACCTAAAAGTCCCTTGACTATTACATGAGTACTTGAACTTTATGTGGAGACATAAAAGTGGATCAGGTTCGAGTAAATAGTCAAAATGATCTATAATATATGAATAAGGTTGGGTTCTTTATTCTGTTAACACTATTGGATGTGGCCTAATCTGTAGTTGTTACAAAGAGTTGTAAAGTGCTACAAATTAAGTGATCCTAATTCGTACATGTTATGACATAAGGAGTGGGGGCGTATTGTGCAAATGGGTTTTGTACAAGATCGGACCACAAAATCAGTCACTCTTACTTTATATCGTTGTTTACTGTTTAAGACTGACTATTTCAAAATGATGACCTAGGTAACTTGACCTCAAGGAATAGTAGGGAAGATCTTGAGGTGGTCTACAATGAGATTTGGAGAGATTTGCAGCTAGAATTCGAGCTTTGAAGAAGTTCTACAAAAGTATAACTTGAAACCCATTTTTTTCTGCAAGAGCATGCTTTAGTTTCTGTCAAAATTAATGAATTAGAGTGCTTGTTGATCCTTGTTGCTTCCGTTGCTTGCAGATACAATCCAACAATTGGTATCAAAGCATCATATAAGCATTCAATTCGGTTTAATTTTGGCATGGTGGGTGTTTTTCATGAGTTATATGAAATGTTGTACTGATAGGGTTTTCTGAGTTTTGGCATTTAATTTCTCTTTGATTTCTCAATTAAATTTGTAATTGGCTCTTGTTTGATGAGCTTATATGTGTTCTCAAGAGTCTGTAATTTATTTGGAGTCATTAAAGTTGAAAATAAGATGTAATTGAAGAAACAAGTGAAAAAGGCCGAGTTGCAGATTCCAGTTTTTTAGCCTCTACTCAAATATCGTCGATGTAAAGAAAAGCTGGACGATCGTGTACCTTCGAGAGCTAAATGATGCGTTGAAGTGCTATACAATGGCACTACACGATCGTGTAGCTTTGTGTGGGAGCTAAATGATGCGTTGAAGTGCTCGTGTAGCTTTGTGTGGGAGCTAAATGATGCGTTGAAGTGCTATATGATGGCACTACACGATCGTGTAGATTTGCACAACGATGTGAAGAGGTGCTATGTGATAGCACTACACGATCGTCTACCTTTGTGCATGCGTTAAACGATCAAGAAGTGGCGCTATACGATGGCGCTAAGCAATCGTGTAGTATTTGTCCGGCGCTAGACAATGGTGCTGCACGATAGTGTTAAGTGATCGTGCAGCATTGTCCAGTATTAGACGATGGCACTATATGATAGAAGGAAGACACTACATAATCGTGAAGTTTGGTCAAGCGTTATACGATGGCATTACACGATCAGGCAAAAACTATAAGATAGTTGTCAATGCTACACGATGAGCCTCAGCGAGATTTCGAGCATGGAGTGAAAGCAGTCGGTTCGGCCAGTTTTCTTGAGCTCCTGTCCGATTCAGCCTCAAATAGTTTTTGGCTGGTCCGGTTCAGACTTTTCTGGAGCGCTTCAAGCGGTCCAGAAGCGATTTTAAAGCTATTTTGTAATCATTAGGCTTTTGTTTACTTGTTTATGCCAAAACTAAAACCATATCAGTTTGTGTTTAATTATTTATGCATTTGATGTATGTTATAATTAAATAAATATTTTATGGGCATACAATATGCCATGTAGATTTAAAATCTCACCATAGGAAGCATGTTACAAGTATTGAAAGTATGTTATAATATGTTATAATATATAGTATGTATGTTCAGGGTTTCTTGTATTTAATATAATTGTTATATTAAATATTGAATGCCTTTGATGTAAGTTGTGGATATTTAGCATGTCTAAAATTTTGTAAGCTGTTATAAAATTGGATTAGACATTTAAAATCCATAACAAAGAACAACTACATGCTCACGTAGGTTAACCACTCATTTTAATAGTTAAAATAGGACGTTAAAATTGTAAAACTCGGGTTACAAACTCACCCAGTATATAATTCTGTCTGAGGCTGGGGGTTAAGTTAACGGTCTACGAAATACCTCCTACCTGGGGATTATGGTCGAATTATTGAGCGTTGGTAACTAGTTTTATGAGCATACATGAGCGATATGAGGTAATAAAACAGTTATCACCTAGACATCGTAGGTTTAAATCCTTTTATAAATGTTATACTTGGATAAACCACTTGGAATTAGGGTTGTTTTTATTAGTCGGAAAAAAACCTAAGTATAAATTTAACCCTTTTTAATAGAACACTTCAGTGGGAGTTCAATAACTTCTATATGATAAATTTATTAGAAAACTTCAGTGATATACGATACGTTATTTTTAGTTATTACGTCCCTAAGTGTTCACAATCCAGATTTATGCGGTACTTCGTGTCACCCTGGGAGTGACCTCCATACTGAAAGTATTTTTAGCATAAATCTCGATTTCAGTGAATAAGGGAAGTTGTTCGAATAGAAATCAAATATACGATATATAGATTTCAAACTACCACTTCTCCACATAGTTTACACTGTGAGATTCATATAATGCTTCGTGTAACCCTGGGAGTAACCTCCATACGAAAAGTGTTTTGTATGAGTCAATAACAAGGTAAACGGGGGAAGTAGTTCATAGTAAGTGGGTGAAGGAAATGTGTCAACATATCCTGTGGTCTTTTCCGTTAATTTGGACCGTGAGATTTCTATGTTGCACCTGCTGGTGTGCTTTAAGCAGCCCTTTGCTAGTTGATTAACGACGACTATCCCCTCGGAGGGTTGTAACATAGGATTTAGAACAATTCAAGCCCTAGAGATGGATAGGATTTCTTAGGTCTATTCCCCACCATGTCTCTCCACTTCGGTAACATAGTTAGGGCCAACCTCTGTCGTCTGAAAAAAATGGGTTACACTTACAGAATTATTAAAGTGTTAATAATTTCTGACCAAAAGCGGTACCTAAATGACTATCGGAATATGACTTATTCTATAAATAGTATTTAGTCAAGAATTTCTTACTCTAGTATCGTTGCAAAAATAATCTTGAGTATATTATTACTTTGCTAAAACTTGATTGGATTCAAAAGCAATTCACTTATAAAATTTGTTTATAATTTCATAATGGCGAGTTTGATAATACAACTATTGGCATCGGATAAACTGATTAGGGATAATTATGTAACCTGGAAACCAAATTTGAACATTATACTGGTGATAAATGATTTACAGTTTGTCTTAATAGAGGATTGTCCTCCCGTTCTGAGCTCCAACACAAACCGAACTGTTCGGGATGTGTATGATAGATGGATCAGGGTAAATGATAAAGCCCGTGCTTATATCCTCACCAGTATATCTGATGTTTTGGCGAAGAAACATGAGGATATGGTTACTATCAAAGAGATTATGGAATCTCTACGACGGATGTTTGGACAAACGTCATTCACCCTAAGGCATGATGCCATAAAGTACATTTACAACAGCCTCATGAAAGAAGGGGCCTCTATTCGTGAACATGTCCTAGACATGATGGTCCACTTTAATGTGACGAAAGTAAACAACATTGTTGTTGACGAGAGAAGTCAAGTCGATTTTATTCAAGAATTTCTTTTGAAGAGTTTCCCGCAGTTCTGCACAAATGTACTCATGAATAAAATTAAATATAGCTTGACTACTCTGATAAATGAGCTGCAAGCTTACCAAACTATGTTAAGAACTAAAGGTATGGAATCAAAAGACAACGTTACTACTGCTAAGAAGGGAGGAACGTCCTCCCAAAAGCCTGATGTTGCTTCCTGGAAAGAAAGGGAAGAAGAAACCGCCTGGAAAGAAAGGCAAGAAAAAATCTGTAGACAAAGGGAAGTATTTCCATTGCAACGAAGAAGGGCACTGGAAGAGAAACTGCCCTCAGTACCTCACTGAGAAGAGAGCAGAGAAAGCTAAACAGGCTAACTAGTTCCTGAGGACCACTTTCTCAGCTTGACCAATGGGAGAAGTTGCTGCTTGATCTTACTCACTTTTGTTATCTTGTAAAAAACAAAATGTATATGTTTTGTTGTAAATGAAATGTTCATTTTCGAAATTTATGTTTGTTCTATCTCATAGAAACTTCTGTTAAGAATCAAACTGTTAAAAGCCCTTTGCAAATATTCAGATATTTAAAAACGGCTAGAAATCAATTAGATCAGAGTATTAAAAGTTTAAAATATTTCTAGATTTGACTATTAACAAGAGTTGTTAATTCAGGTCAGACGCGTCTAACTCAAAGAGTTGAGAGTACCTCAATGTAGTGTGAGGAAAGTATGACTTCTTGGTCATTATTGAGTATAAGATGCATTCCCCATATAGTTTAATAAAAGCCTACTGTGCACTAAATATGTTTACAATGATTCTCTCGGCTAAAGTGTTTGAGAATCACCTAGTAAGACTAGGAATACCAAGTTAATAACCTAGGGCAAGTAGGAGAAATATTGAGTATGGGATACTGAATGGTAAATCGGGTATGGGATACCGAATGGTAAACCATGGGTATGGAATGCCCTAGTTTATTGTATTTCTCTATAAAACTCAGAAACACGATCTTATATATTGGATATATAAGTTACCACTAGATTTTTAGTCCAAGTGGGAGTTTGTTGGGTTTTATGTCCTAAAACTCATGGTTTGTAAACAATAAGAATTATTCTGAAAATTCAATAAGTTGTTATTGGATATATGTATTTCTTATTAGAAATCTAATAAACCTAAAATTCCCTTGACTATTACATGAGTACTTGAACTTTATGTAGAGAGTGGATTAGGTTCGAGTAAATAGTCAAAATGATCTATAGTAGGTTGGGTGCCTTATTCTGGTAACACTATTAGATGCGGCCTACTCTGTAGTTGTTACAAAGAGTTTTAAAGTGCTACAAACGAAGTGGTCCTAATTCGTACATGTTATGACATGATGAGTGGGGGCGTCCTGTGCAAATGGATTTTGTACAAGATCGACCACGAAATCAGTCACTCTTACTTTATAACGCTATTTACTGTTTAAAACTGACTATTTCAAAACGATGACCTAGGTAACTTGACCTCAATCTGAGCTAACTATGAACTCCTATTTATTTGGGATTATCCTTAGATTTGAATAGGTAAAGGTTGACTCAACAATGCCGGCTCAATAACCTCCCATTTCAGGGGTAAGACCGAATAGTTAGCTGGGGACATAGGGTGCAAGAAGGAATTCACTTCTACCCACTTTTAGGGATAGTAGAAAGGTTGTTCCCTTAAAGTGTTGACTTCGAGTCTTGAACAAGATCCCTACCCTCTCATTCGCCCGAGAGGGACTCAGTTTGTTGATTGGATCACAAATCAATTGTTCATTAGATGATCAATGGGACTTAAGGAACAAGAGGTAATCTTGGGGGTAAAACGACATCTAACCCAGCCCGTTATTATGAACAACTGGTGAAGGGTTAACTTACTAATCCTGGTTATATCGAGCAGACATAATATATCTATAGTGAAGGGAGTTCAACTATAGGCTTTAGTAGAGTGATCCATTAGTTAACAAATGGGAATTAGTTTGGTCTAATGAGTTTAGCCAATTGATCTCTGATCATTAGAGCCCCTGATTTGTAGGTCCACAAGGTCCCCCTACTAGCTCATAAATGGATTAGCTAGTAACGTGATAAGTTAATTTGAACCGTTCAAATTAGAATTAAAGGAATTTGTAATTATATGAGATATAATTACACGTTTAATTTTAAGAATTAAACAGAATTGGAGAATTAATATTTAAATATGATTTAAATATATGAAGGTGAATTTGTGTAAATTTAATGTAATATTTGATATTAAATTAATTAGAATTATTTAAATTGTTTAAATAATTATTGATTAATTTTATTAAGAAAATTAATTTATGAAATTAATTTTGTAAAATTAATAATATTTTCAATTTTATAAATCAAAATTGATTTTTGAAATCAATTTGAAAAAGTTGAAAAAGATAAGCAAAACACAAAAATGGAAATTTGGTTTTTTCCATTATCACCTTCATAGTTGCTCACACAAAACCCATTACTTTAGGCTTCAATTACTCCTAGCATGGGCTATATCTCATGCAGCCATCTTCTTTGCATGATTGTCTCCAATATATTGAGAAGATTGGAGTGAATTTGAGGTATGCAATCGGTAGAATTTTTGCTGAAAATTTTGTGGTGAAGAAGGTGTTCTTCAAGTGAGTTGCTGTTGTGGGCTCTTCTCCAAATTCCCTTCATTCAACCTTATTTTGAGTCCCACAACTCAATCTAGAGCACCAAGAGAATAGTAGGGAAGATCTTGAGGTGGTCTACAATGAGATTTGGAGAGATTTGCAGCTAGAATTTGAGCTTTGAAGAAGTTCTACAAAGGTATGACTTGAAACCTACTTGTTTCTGCAAGAGCATGCTTTAATTTCTGCCAAAATTAATGAATTAGAGTGCTTATTGATCCTTGTTTCTTCTGCTACTTGTTGATACAATCTAGCAGAGGATGTAACAGCTTCCCCAATTGTTGTCTCCGTTGCTTTTTCATCAACTTGAGCCATAGGTGGATCTGAAGCTATCGAGACGATTGACTTCCACCAGCTCCCTCTTTCTGCACCCTTGGAGGGGGAGGATTCTGAACTTATAGATGTTGCATTTGAGGGTCCCGAACCCCTTCTCTAACTACTTTTCTTGGTCTAAGCTTAGGTACCATGTCCTGTCATGAACTCACAAATCAGCTCTATTTTTCCGGATCTTTCTCAAGAAAACATGCTATTGAAACATTACATCAACTAATCTCATGTATGTAATGAAAACTTTCATTAGTAGAACATACCACGCGATGACGAGGAATCCGTTACTAGGTTACAGGGACTATCTAGACTTACGTAGTAAGTCAGTCTTCAAAACCCAAAACATGGGCTCTGATACCAATTGTAACGACCCGACCCCCTAGGACTAAGGCTAGGCCGTTACAAAACATATGCATGGATGGAACTTAAAATGACACCTTTTTATAGTGAAATAAATGCTAAATAAATAAGGTAAATTTAAAATACCTCCATTAAATTCAAATATTAAAATCAAATGATAAGGTACCCATAAATCATAGATGATAATAAATAAGTTTGAAAACAAATCTTAACAGTAAGCTTCAAACATCAAAACTGAAAACTGAAAAACATGAAAAGAAATCTAAATATCGTGAGCGAAAGCACAAAACTGGTCCCTAGTGGCTCGTCATGGATTCCTCTTGTCATTAGTCGGCACGTCCCCACCCTTACCTGAAACATCCACATGAAAAATGGTGAGTATAAAATACTCAGTAAGCAACCCCCACTACTGGGGTCAGGATAGGCATCTATGTCCTCTAGACACCTATCTTTAGTGGGACGTAAGCACGCCCCTAGTCCTCATGGAACACATATATACATTAATATCTTAATTTCATCCTACTATAGTTAAGTATACCCAGTACCTCTAGTAAGTCCCATAGGACCCACAACCTCTAGTGAACCCCGAAGGAGATACCACCTCTAGTGAATCCTGAAGAAAACACAACCTCTGGAGAATCCCGAAGGAAAGTACTACCTCTAGTGAATCCAAAAGAAAACACAACCTCTGGTGGATCCCAAAGGAAACCACCACCTCTAGTGAATTTCGAAGGAAACACAACCTTTAGTGGGTATTTAACTAACAGTGAGGACGCTATTACTATTGCAACATCAAAGGTATCATAACATGGCTCTATAACATAAACATACATATCATCATCCTCATATCAAATAGAATCTCATAGAATAATAATATATCAAATCATGCTAGCACTCAAATATCTTTATGTACATCTAGTCTAATAAATCCTCATAACATAGAAGGCATATATGAACATCTAGTCAACAAAAATTCTCAATAAATCATAACTATATTGCCTGGCACATGGGCAATTCTAGTAGTAACATTACTTACCTCAAATCGATATTCCCAAAATTAATCCAAGCAGTGAATCCTTTAGCACTTTTGGAAGACCAGAATACCTCCTATAACATAAATTACAATCCTTAATTTAGCACCCCTGGCCAAAAACAATAAATCCAATGCTTTCAACTTATTCATTGGGGTCTAATTGAATTTAAGCAAATTACCAAAGGTCCCCAAATTACGCTTAACAAAGTTGTGGCTTGGTTCGAAGTCAGTTCCAAAGTTCAATTTATGTGTCCGTGTCCAATCTGAACATAAATAAAAACCAATAATTAATAACTAAATTTTCAACAATTACCCTAAATCCAAAAGGGCCAAAGGTACCAAAACTTCCCAAAATCAAACCTTTGTAACACTGCACAACACGTTTTTCATCTTCAAACTCCGCTAAAACTCGAATCTATGGCCCACACATAATGGATTTTATCAAAATTAACCCAAAATCAAATGGGTAATCAAGATCCATTCAAGAAAATTCATAAAACCCACCAAGATCTTACCCAAAAATAGATCTGGTGACAAAACAAATAACGTCGACTAGGCAACGTTCGTTGGCATCCACAGAGGCGTCGATGGACAGTTGGCGAACAACGACTGGGTTGGACGGCACCAGACGAAACCCGAATGGTGACAGATTCTAGACAACGAACTTGATTGACACGGACACAGGGTAAGGCAAGCGGTTCGGCTGGTGACGTGTGGTGACTACTAGGGCATACGACAGCAAGGGAAAATGGGTGGGAGTCTTGGGGTCTCGATCGCGTGGGTTTCAGAGAGGGAGGCTTGAGTCTCTGTGTGTGTGTGTGGGGGGGGGGGGGGGGGGGAACTGAGAAGAAAAAGGAAAAAAAAGAAAAGAATAAAATATAATATAATATAATATAATATAAATTTTTATTTTTATTTTATTCTATCATATCTTATTTTGCATTGTTAAATCCTTTTCCTCCCACAAATCTCAAAACCAACCCTTTCCCTCCAAATTTTGAAATTAATTCTCGACATTGATTTCAAATTAAGATTTGGGTGGCATAAATTTCCAATTAAATCTCAGTAATCCAATTAAATTTCCAAAATTAAAAAATGATCTTGAATATTACAAAATACTGAAATTACATTAAGAACAAAATTTTGGGATGTTACACTATACCCCAGTAACATCTCCCACTTGCCGTGGACAATATGTCGCATATCGCGTAGACCTAGACTTTGTAGATGACCCTTGAACACTTTATTTGTGAAAGCCTTTGTAAATGGATTAGCAACGTTGTGCTCCAAAGCATTCTTCATGACAGTCACGTCACCTCGATGCACAATCTCCCAAATCAAGTGATATTTCCATTCAATTTGTTTGCTCTTTGATGACTCCTAGCATCTTTGGCTTTATTAAAGCATATGTGGAATGCCCTAATACTATAAAAAGGCATTGGTCCTGGAAGAGGTGGCGACCATTCTCAAGAACCAAAAAGACTGAGCTGAGGGAAACCCTATGAGTCACTGAAATGACAGCGGGAGGGTAGCGATGGATTCCTATGAAGCATCCAGGAACAAGAAGATGAAATCGGACGACGAATTCTTACATGGTCCAAGGAAATCGTCCACGTGGCGTGATAAGGAATCCTAGAAAAGATCGATTGAGACTCCTTCCCCGGTACCACGAAGATCTCTACGTACTTGTCCAATCAGGAAGAGAGGGCGCGACCCCCTAGAGAGACGAGGGCCCGTGGGTGACTGCCTACACTATGAGTGCTTGCTGCTTCGCCCGCAGCACTTGCAGCCTCCCCTCCAAATCCTCGATACGCTCTCTAGCGGGTGGGGGTGAAGGGGGGGGGGGGGGGGTTTTACATACAACCAAGGAAAAGTGGTTTATGATTGAATCTCAGAGGCATTCTTATCATTAGGTTAAAAGCCCAATGTTATACCCAAACCTACCTTACACGAGACTCTTTTTAAAGGATGCGTAGTAGCGTTCAAAGATCACTCTTTGGCCTTTATATTCACTTCTCTATTTGGGCGAGATCTTTGCAGATGAATAGTTGTTAGAGAGGCATCCTTCTGAATGGATAGAAAAAAGAAAATGTTCATCCTCTTCGTCCTCAAGCTCGAACTCATAATAGTTTATGGGAAACACGGTCGATCATGTAGTTAACCAGTATTTACAGCAATTTCAACTTTCGGATGTAAATAACCCCAATCCTCAATGGTATAGTTAATTAAATAGTTGCTATTTCTTTTCAATTGTTTGTGACTCATTCCTTCGATATTAGTTCTTCATTCTATATATGTTATTTCAATGAATCTGTATCAGTTCATAGACCGGTAACACTTAAGCTTGAGTTCATTCACCAGAGGGTAAGCCCCTCCAATTTACTCTTCATATTGGAGGATTTAATGATCTATGAAGTGCAATCCGGCTCTTACGCGGATTTCTTATCGACGTATTTAATGCCAGTTGCTTTTCTCAGCATCTTCTGCCGATTATCAACCTGTTCAGTTGACCTCAGAGGATTCCAATCACCCGGTATGATTCAATCTTTCAGCTCAAACTTTCCTATCGTCCGACGGAAAAGGTAAGAGTACGACAACCTTTTCCTTTTCTTGCCCGAGCCAAGGGATCATTCTATTTTTACCAAACACGCACTATGTTTTTGGCAGGAATAGTTCCAGCCTTTGTTGCCCCTCGGTAGAGTAAGTCTACTTAGCGAACTGGTAGGACGCGACCTCAGTTAAGGAATCTTCCTGCGACTAAGCGGCCAGGCCGGGAAGAGTCACATCTGAGAATTAGCTTCTTAGAGTAGCAAAGAGGGACAAAGCCCCCTCGGTGTGGCTACCTAATGGAGCAGGGCTGCCGAAGCCGCGGAACATACTATACTATAATTTTTTTAGGGCCTTTCTTTATCCATTCACGCTAAAAGGTAGTGAGTGGAGTCAAGCACAAAGCGATCCTCAGCTGCCGAATCTGACTAATCCCCATTGGTGAGATTTTCGTATCAGAATCTTCTCCATCTGAACTCATACCTACAAAAGGGCCATACGTAGACAGAATGTCAATAAAGTAAGTACTGGCAGTGCCTTGACTAATGAGATCTAAATAGATTTTGTTTAATCCGAGAAGTTTTTAACAGTCTCGATTAAGCCTGCAGTCTCTCAAAGCAGTATCGGTGAGTTTAAGCACTAGGTAAAAGGTAGCTAGGGGTCAAGTTTACTTTCTTAGCAAGTCATCAGACAGAAAAGGTTAAGGCACCCTACCTAAACCAATCATCATATCGGTCCCTAGGCCCCATTGCTGGAAAGGCTCGGCTTCAAAAGATTGTTAAGTTAAGTAAAAAAGAAGAGGTAGAGAGAGAGAACAGAACAAAACCGATAACCCCGCCCACCTGAAAGATCCCCTTCAGGGCTTGGACAAGATTTGGATCTTGTCCTTGTCTTCTATCTGGTACACAAGAAACTAAGCCGGAGCCCTATTCAATCCGTTGTTCTTCTGTCCAATCAAATATCTCGGTCGAGCTAGCTTGGTTGGTACATCAATCGGCATATTGCTTGTTTGGTACACATATCTTTCAATGTCAATCAAGTTCTCGAATTCATTCCCCTTGCCTTTTGAGCGGGTTGTCTACGATCGAGTAAATAGCTCGACGAACGAATGGATCGGATCGAATTGAAAAATGGAAAGATTTGTACAAGTTATACCTTTCGTCACCAAATTCTGTTCTGCGATATTTGAGAATCACCGGGCGATAAAGCGCAGCAGGAAGAGGAACTGCTTTAGATATCTCTTTTTTTCTCGTGTTCTGAACATACGCACTTCTTTTATTCTTTCGGTCAAACAGCTTGGAAAGAAAAGAAATGAAGTCGGCTGCCGCCATCCGTCCAGGAGAGAAGCAAGCTACCTTTCTTTGATCCACCTTCCCGGGCGAAAGATTCCCTATAAATCATCGTTGGTCCTTTTACACACAGTAGATTTTCACAATCCTGTGGCAGCTTCGGTAAACCGATGCATGAGCTGAGGCTCCCATATCCCGCCGACCCTTCAAAAAAGTTGGGTCGTCAAACGGCTCATAGGGGTATGTGTGTTGTAAACAAAACTATCAACAGTGCTAAAAAAAACAATTACATCTTTCAATTTTGGTCCACCTAGGTCCTGCCTACAGCTAGTGGGGCGAAGCAAGGCATTCAGCTAAGAGCTACCAGCAGCAACTAGAGCATCCTGTCTGAAGGTCGTGAATCGGTGCCTTTTAAAAAGAGCAAGGCCGGGCCAAAAGCCAATCCATAGCCCCCAAAGATTTGGAAAAAGGATGAGCACGGGTTGTTTTTTTGAAAAAGTGGAACATGTTCGAATTTTTTCAATCACATGGCGTGCACCACCTATGGGTGTACCCCAATGCACGGAAAGCACGAAACGGTCTTCTCTTTATAGCTCTCCCCATAAGGAAGGCTGTATGTTTGGACCAGTAACAGAGTAGGGTGCTAGTTTTGTAGCAAGAGCTATTCATTCCCCGTGCTGTAGTGGGAGCTTGGTTGAAGTGGAATAATCTTCCGGTCTAGTGAGCGTAAATGCCTCCTTCGCCTCCGGCTTCTATCCTTCTTAGCTTCGCTACCCCTGCCCTGTGGTATGTCAAGAGAAAGGGTTGGCCCATAGTGACAAAGTTGCTTTGACTACAGAACCATGCCTGTCTGTTGGAGCGAATAGGATGATCAGGCCGAGGGCAGCCCCCTCTTCCCCTCACTCTCCCTTCCCTAATATGAACCTTGAGTCATTAAAGCCTTTCTGACTTGGCCTGGTCCGATCGCCCTACGCCCTCACTATTGTATTGATTGTACCTGTAAAGAAGAATATCTGTTAAACAGAGTCAAATAGTATGTTACATTGATATTCCAAACCCATTTTCAGACAAAGAAGATAAAAAAAACAAAATGAGAGTGGTTAGGAAAGCCCCGGAGATTCTATAATTTGACATTCGAAAACTCTTGTGACTCCCAAACTCATACATCTTACTCTGGCTTACTACAGGTCTTAGCGCATTTGTTTCCCCATTCTTTCGGCTGGGAAACTGGTCGTTTGTTTTTAAGGCAATGATGCACATATTTTCATTTTTCTTGTAGTTCTACTTTTTGCTCTAAAAATGCAATAAAGACTTTTTGGAAATCACCGAAATGAGAATCAGTACGATAAGTTGCAGGGAATGACTGATTGAACAACCTATATGTCAAATTCAAGGGTTCAGGAGCAACTGTTGATTCCTTTATCACTATCTTTTCTATCTTGGAAGCATCCGAATGCCCCATTTTTTCTTTGCCTTCTTGAGATCAGTCTCACATTTCCCTTATAGCACAATATCTCCCGAATCTACTAAAGCAATCTTCCGGGACCCTGGTCCATTTCCCTACCATAGAGATGATTGGCTTTTCGTCTATCAGGGCAGTTAAAACCCCCTACTCTGGTAGCTCCTCGGCGTTCTATTCTACTCCAGCTTTCCTTGCTAGGTCTAATAGGCTGTTAGAAAGCGTTTGTTTACCCCAGTAAGAGAGGAGGATGATCGGCATATCGATCATACTACCAAACACGAATCCAACCAATCACAACTAGCCCGAGAGAGAATTTCCACTATCCATTCCGAGTTATATTCCTGTATCCCGAGTACCAAGGGTAGGCGGTCCGACAAACCCGAGAGTAACATAACAGGATAAGAAACGTCGAAAAAATCGACGAACCTGAAAGAGGGATCCAAAATCTGAGGAAGCGACTCGAAGGGAAGCAACAGGTCCCGACTACTGATCTTTTGGAGTAGGACTATATGTTGAAAATGAAATGAAACCCACTTGATCGATATGAAAAACATGCACTCAAAAAGACCTCCTACACCCCCTCGCCAAGTGATCGAGTTTAATCAGAATTTGCTCTAGAAGTTGCTCCCGCTCCTGCTTCGGCAAAAGTGCTCGCATCTCCCCTCGACAACAGCTACGACAATACTTGCATCTCCAATGGGAACGAAACTCCTCGGACTTCCTTATCCGTATGGCCGGCCAATCCATGACAACCCCACAACAAAGAGTGAAATGCCAAGCCCTTTCTCTCTCAAGGTCAATTGTGCTAGCATCTCGGAAATCTCGGGGGGACTCCACCAAGAGGTTCTTTCTCTCACGTAATTTCGTAGAACCGATAGCCCCGAATTATGTCAGAAAAGGCAAGAGAAAATCCCCCTTCACTATGTATGGCCAATGAACTCCTCGCTTTAGTTCGTTCTTTTTCTTCTTTGGGCTCAAATATGGTTATAGAACAGCTGATACGCAGTCAGTTACCTTTCCTTTCGAATAAGCTAATTCCCTGCAGATCCACTCTTTTTCCTATTCAAAGATCAGCCTTTTGTCTCTGTGTGGGACGAAAATAGATACATTTCAATCTATCTCATCGGGTACTCAACAGCTTCTTAAAGTACACTGACTTGTCCCTCAGTCGAAAACTAACGCACTCCTCGAGATATGAATGAGGCCCTAGAGAGTAGCCCGCCCAACTCCACTTACTCTCATAACCTCGATTCCTTTTTCTGAAACCTATATTTCACATTCACTGGGGACCCTCTCCAGCTTGCATCATCCAATTTGATTTTGCATCATAGGTAAGGCAAAGCGCTTTCTTTTAAGAATGCATCTGGTTCCATCTTTCTTTCGTTATTTAACCCGTCTCCCCCTCCGCTTATGTGAGTTTGACCCGCCTTTGACTCCACTTGCTTCTGACTCCCTATGAGTCGTTTGATGACCTGACTTTTTCGAAGGATCGGCGAGACATGGGAGCCTCAGCTCATTCATCGGTTTACCAAAATCACCTCCTCCGAACAATGCAGCACCTGGGTAAGAGCGCGACTACTAGGGCACTCAAAATAAGGGGGGCCCCACTATATTTCATAAATTTCCATAATTTCAATTGTTTGGAATTCAAGGGGCGTCAGCTCGGAAAGTCGGTGATAAGCAAGAAGAGAATAATAAGCTTCGTTTTTTATGAAAAAGAAATCCAATCTCGCGATCTCCGAAATCAAATCTCATTACGGGCCTTCGACTGCACTTTTTGCCTAATGGAGTACAAGACAAGTCCCTCGAAAGAGGGATCTGATTGGATTGAGTTGGTTTCAACCTAAGAAGAATCATTCCTTTCTTGTAGGAAGATAGAACTTGTAGAGATATGGTTCATTTGACAGGGTTTCACATATATGGGCAATGCCACTATCGAAATCGTGAGCATCAGCATGAAGGTTCCAGATCCAAGTGGTAGTATCAGGACCCTTAGCTATTGTTCTCGAGAAATGACCCGGTCTGGCCCATTCCTTGAAAGAAGTTTTTATGGGATCCCTATCTACCAAAATTTTGACTTCTGGTTCCAGCGAACGAATAATCATTGAGTCCTCCTCTTTCCGGAAAACACATACAAAGAGACCCGCGACTATAAACAGACTCGCGACTATGGCAGGGCGGTACGCTCCGCTCTCTCGGGACGGACCCTGGACATGCGAGAGCCCAGCCAAAACACAACACTGAACTTAAGACAGCGAGAGACAGAGCAGCTAAATTAGTGTTTAATTTCTTTTCAAGGGTATTGACATAGTCCCCTATTAAGGACTCTTCAATCTCGTTGGATGTTGAAATAGCATAAAAAACCTCTTCTAGCTTTATCAGTCCTTACTAAATGTTCTTTCCTTAAGAAAGATTTTCAGCATCAGTCTATGAGAAAGAATGGAGGATCAGACACGAATCGAGTGAGCTCATTCCCTTTGGTCTTCTCTGGAAGATCTATGATTTGGTAGCAGAGAAGGGTATACAACATATGCACTTCCCAATAAATCTATAGTGACTTAAGAATGCAGTTATGATCTAATCCAGGGGCACCTTATGAATCATTTTGGTATTCTTTTTTTGAGAAGTAGAAATGGTTAGCCAAAGACTTCCGTCAATGAACATGAGAAAGAAGCATCTCTTTTCTAAGATTAATATGAGGCCTGCAGAAAAGTCTGACTTCTATTACCTCATTTATATAATAGTGCTCACTGTCCTCCCTCGCATGGCTCTGATTAGCTTTTTCTTCAAAAGCTTTAGGAAAGGAATTTAGAAAGCTCCAGGTTCAGATGGTAAACTCTTTTACTAGAGGAGAGAGTCAGCAAAAACCTATAAAAAAAATGCTAGAATTAGCATGTTGAGCATCAACAAGTGCCTTAGAGTTACATTTAACCTGAGCAGGAATTCTATTGCCATTGATTCTTTCAATCTAGTACAAGTTCTACATCTCACTCTGTCTGTAATTCTATACCTCTCATCGATATCAGTGTACTCTGTCTCATTGCGAGAAGAAGTTATCAGTGACTTTCTAGAGCGGACTCGCTCGATTCGCAAAAGGGTCCAACTCGTAATTCACTTCTGACTCCGTGTGCGATAGCCCGACCGTAGTGATGTTAATTGTGGTTACATTCATAAGTAGCTTGGTCCATCTTTATTCCATTTCATATATGTCCACGAAGCAGCTCGACTGATAGGGAGAGGGGCGAAGCAGCTCGACCGTGCGACCTGTGGCCCACGCCTCCTATTTGTTCAGGGCGGGCAGCGTGAACTCTAATTGATCCAGGTACCTAATTGAAAATGAAGCAAATTATTGATTGTGTCATAAAGACCTTTATGTCCACGCCCCAATCGTCCCCCCAGCGGAATATGTGCTTCTAAAAGATCTTTTATACTGTGTCCAATCCCGAAGTTAGTTCAATACATAAAGACACATTTGGTTATGAATCCCAATGTGACAGATAAAAAGACATATATATATCTACATGGCCCAATCAATAGTTCAAGTCACACAATCCCATAATCCATTTTCTCTTCGAACCATTCTGAAAAATCACGAATCAAATTTCGTGGAGCCTCTGAATTTATAACAGATATACTGTTAAATTTTGCTTTAATAGAATTGGATAATCAATTTCACCAGGTATTTCCATCCTTCTCGTATACTAGGTATGCTCATGAAGTTATAGTAACCACTTTCCAGAAAGAGTCTTTGTTTGAATCACCACTTTTTTCACTTTTTGATAGTCTCAATTTGGATGGTAAAATAGTCTCTATTAGACCGGGAGAAGATCATTCGAAAACGAGTAGCTAAGACCTCGATTCGGGGAAAGCATCCAAAGAACAAGGTAGAAAGAAAGACAAGATGGCGTTGAAAGTTTATAAGCCAGGCCAAAGGATGGCGACAAGGAAGATGGCAGGCAGCCATTAAGAAGAAGATGGCCAGTATACTAAAAGACATACTGAAGTAAGGAGGGCTTGCGTTCCAAAAAAAACGAAGCAGCCGTGTAGATATAAATGGTACATTGAGACCCTACCACCTTTTGGGGTTACCTAAAGTCTCATTCATCTTATTATTATTGATTTTAAATATATATATAAAAAAAAAAAGAAATTAGAGATTTGGTGAGATTATCAAATTTTTAACATGGGTCAATCAAAGCCAAATGCGATATAGCATCCGCCCTTTTTCAATCCGGAGTTCTTTGAACCGGAATCGAGGAGGTGCACAGTAGGCTCTTATGTCTAGTTTTGAAGCCAATACGCATACCATGACAGTCAAGCCTGCCCAATACAATATCAACCCGGCGGCAGTTGAAAGAGTTGCTCGAAAGCTTGACGAACAAGCGAAAAAAAGGGTCAACTGAACAGGCTGACAATCGGCAGAAGATGCTGAGCAAAGCAGCTGGCCTGAAGAGTGGGGCTGATCCGTAACATAAACTGCAGAAGAATGAGGTTCGAGTTGATGAACAAGAAAAGGCCGCAATACATCTCCATCACCATTCTCCCCCGGGGCCCGGACTGTGGCTATACCGAGCCCCATCTTTTTTGGTTGGGCTCGACAATTTATATCTAATGCGACCTTCATTTGATTCCAACGGTCGGCATAGATCTCATGAGACCCGCCCACTATTACGATTACGACGAAAAAAGCTCTGCCCTTTTCCTTCGCTACTAGAAGAGTCCCCTTAGAGTTTAACATAGCACCACTGTTATCACAATAAAGTGTGATGGGCAAAGTCATATTTGGAACAACTTCCAAATCAGTAGCAGCTTCACAAGTAACTATGTATTCGGCTTCCATAGTGGAGTCTGTGATGCATCCTTGCTTGATGCTTCGCGAAACTATAGCTCCTCCATTCAGAGTAAACACTGACCTTGATGTGGATTTTTTATAATTCCGATCAGTCTGAAAGTTAGAGTTCGTGTATCCTGTAAGTATCCAATCTTTATCTCCATACACAAACATATAGTCCCTCGTTCTTCAAAGATACTTGAGGATTATTTTAACCATTATCCACTGATCTAATCCTAGATTGGATTGATATCGACTGACAATCCCTACTGCATAGCAAATGTTAGATCTGGTACATAACATTGCATATATAAGGCTACCAACATCCAATGCATAGGGAATTTGTCTCATTGCCTCAACCTCTTGAGGAGTCTTAGGACACTGTTCCTTAGCCAATACAAAATTCCATGCCTGAAAGGTAGTAAACTCTTCTTGTGCATCGAATATCCGACAAGCATCTTGTCAATATACGATGCCTGAGACAAGGCCAACCTTTTTTTCTTACGATCCTAATGATCTAGATCCCTAGAACAAACTGTGTCTCTCCCAAATCTTTCATTTGGAATTGGGCGGCCAACCATTTCTTTACATCAGTCAGAAAACCTATGTCATTCCCAATGAGTAGGATATCATCCACATACAGCACGGGAAAGCTATTGAGTAGTTGATGATTTTCTTGTAAACACAAGGCTCATCAACATTCTGATCAAAGCCATAAGATTTGATCGTAGTATCAAATCTTATATTCCAAGATGCTTGTTTCAGTCCATAAATGGACCGATTAAACTTGCAAAACTTTTGCTCTTGATCTTGATCAATGAATCCTTTTGGTTCATTCATATAGATGGTCTCTTCAAGATTACCATTCAAAAGGGCAGTCTTGACGTCCATTTGCCATGTTTCATAGTCATAATATGTGGCTATGAACAAAAGAATTCTAATAGACTTTAACATGATAACAAGTGAGAAAGTTTCTTTATAGTCTACTCCCTCAACCTAGGTATAACCCTTTGCCATCAATCTAACTTTAAAGGTCTGTACCTTTCCATCTACACCACTTTTTCTCTTATAGATCCATTTACAACCTATAGGTTTACCCCATTAGGTTGATCTATAAGTTCCCAGATAGAATTGAAGTACATGGACTCCATTTCATCCTTGTCAACATCTTCCATTGCTTTAATCCATTCATCCTTGTCAACATTTTCTATTGCTTGTTTATAAGATAGCTGATCCTCAACTCCATCATCAGCTATGATGTCTTGGGCTTCTATTAAACCCATGTAGCATACAAGTGGGTTCATAACCTTCCCATACGTCACAGCAATCTCAACTCTTGAGATGGATGTGTATTACTAGATGAACCCAAATTAACAACTCTTGTTGATGTATCAGCCTCTTACAACCTTGTTGAAGTCTCAGTAGATTCATTAGAAATTTCACTTAAAACAATTTTACTTCGTGGCTTACGATCCCGCATGTGGTCTTTTTCTAAGAAGGTAGCGTTTGTCGACATAAACACTTTATTCTCACTTGGATCAAAGAAGTACACACCTCTCGTTTCCTTGGGGTAGCCTACAAATAGGCATACTTTTGAACAATATTCCAAGTTTTTGGGGTTTGTCAAAATATACAATCAAAATATAATCCCCAAAGTTTCTTTGGTTCTTTGGCAAAATATAAGCTCCAAAGTTTTCTTCTAAACCATTTAGAAGTCTAGTTTTTACCAATCTCTCAATCCTATTGAGATTGATGTGACCTACCTTAGATGCCAAAGATGGGCATTTTCTTTAGGAGAAACCCTCGGTCTTTTTACAGTTGTTGCCATTTTGAACATATCAGTATTTAGCATGGCTTTTGTAACTACCGGCCTTAGTACGTATAAGTTATTTTCCAATGAACCAAAGCCTAGTTCCATTCCATTCTTAAAAAATAAACACTTAATTCTTATAGAAGGATAAGGAATACTTTTGTTCTATTAGACAGAAAACAGAAATTAAGTTCCTCTTGATATGAAGAACTACATATACGTCATCTATTAACATATATCGTTTCTTGTCTAAAAATAACTTAAGCTTACCTATAGCAACAGTTGAAACAACCTCACTAGTACCGACTCTGAAAGTCATCTCTCCAGCTACTAATTGCTTTCAGGAATTAAATCCTTGGTGGAAAGAACATATATGATTAGTAGCTCCTGAATCAACTATCCAGGCAAAATAATCATTCTTTACTAAGCACATCTCCAAGACAAATAAATTAGATTTATTTTCTTCGAAGTTCTTCCTTTTTTGAAGAGATGTGGGATTAGCTCCATAACCAATATCATAAACTCCATGTTTCATCTCTGAGGACAATCCTTGTTGATTAACTTCACTAGAGTTAACAACTATTGATTTCTCTATTTGTCCTTTGACATTCAATATGGACTAGAATTTATCTATGGAGTTGACATTACTGGTTCCATTGCCATCAACCCTGATTTGCTTGAATTGTGAGAACTTTTACTCAAGCAATTCTTGCATTGATTGCATGATCTTATGTGCAGTGACCATACTCTCAAATCTTTTGGCTAATGCATCAAGTATGCTTGCCAAAATGTGAACACGGACCTTGGAATTAGCCTTTGTCCACATCTCATATGCATAACGAACATTTCGTTTTGCATCAAGGGTTGGGACTTGAGGACAATCCTCAATCATGACAATGTTTAGGTCATTAACCACGAAATAGGTTTTAAGTGATTCTTTCCACGTCATATAATTAAAGTCGGTCAAACTAGAAAAGCCAACTAACGGAAAAGTACTGTTTGACATTTTTTATGAAAAATAAACAAATTGATCTATATTAGATTTTAGCGTAACTTTTAAACATCCAATCAAGTTTAGCAAAATTTGAACCCCAATAAACATCTAATTTTGCAATGATGCTTCAGTGATTTAGGACAAAAGCTACCGAAGGGTAGTCAATTGTCCCTTCACTGAATTGAGACACTCTCAGCTAATCATTAAACCAGAACAACTCTTAGTCCTATAACAATCGGTCATCATTTATTTGGTCAAGGAATCATTGACTAGCCTAAAAATTTCTCATAAGTGTGACCATTTATTGAACCCTAGAGTTCCGACCCAATGAGCCAACCGAAGGGAAAAACCGATTGGGGCAAAAACTAAAGCGAACCTATCCATTTTTTAAGTTTGCAATGATATTGACCTACTGCATAAACCATTCGAAGGGGTACGTTTCCAAGGTACCTCAAAGCCGTGCAAGAAGATCTCACGGTGCAAATCAATGAAGGAGACCGCAGGACATGATGACACATATCCCTCTCCCACTTACTATAAATACTCTCTCCATTCACCTTGATATTGACCCATGCAAACACCATCCGGAGGGGGATGCTCCTAAGGCACCTCAAGGCCAAGCATGAGTCTCACAATGTGAATATTAAGGGAGAAAAGTGAGTGGAAAAATTGACGTATCATATACATCTTTTTCCTCCCACTGAGTATTTTAATAACCTAGGGTTTATTTTACTTAGGAAAAATATGGCTAATTATTTTTACTAAGTGATTGTTTAAGTTCTCCCAAAAGTAACGCTTATTTTGGAAAGTTAAACAATTTTGATTAATGTTCGTTAAACACTTTAATAAATCTTAATCAACAATTGCATGCTTGTAGCAAATCTATCTAATTCACCTTTCCAGGTCAGTTCCCAGGTAGGTGTGTTATGTTTCTGTCAACTTAAATACCCCAGCCTAGACAGAACTAGCCTTAGATAAAAGGTCCCTTATAGATACGTTTGCTACAAATTTAATCTTCTATTAAAACCAATTTAATCCTATTAAACTGATTATTAATCTAATTTCTAATCTCATTAGAAATTTGTGATCTTAGTTCTATGTGAATCAAATTTTAAAACTATTTTAAAAAATAATTTTACCTAAGTTTGCATGCAATTCTGAATTATTGATTTTAATTTCTAATTGCATTTTGTTATAAAGATTATAAACAAAAAAAAAATGAAACAAATTAAAATCATACATTGCATCGAATGACATACTATATAAAAATTATAACGTTTATAAAATTATCTAAAGTAATGTCATGCATCACACAATTTCCATTTCATTACTATATACATATACCACTTATTTACTAAAGTAATGAAATAAATAACATACATTGCATCCATCATTCAAACTATATTATAACTATTATAATATAGATGATGCATGACTCTATTATTTATGCATGCAAGCATATAGTATAACACTTATATTATATGATGCATGAGCATGTTATAAAATTAAATCATGCTAACATATATTATAACATTTATAATATAAATGATGCATGAATAATGCATAACCTATAGTGGGATTTTACTATATGACATACTTTATGACATATATAAAACAATTATACTATATACATCATATGCATAATTTAAACAACAATTATGGATCAGGATTCAACTCCTAAAATCATTAATTAAATTAATATAACGTTTATATTAATTTAATTAATCAAAAACCTACCTATTACATTAACAAATAGTCAACCGGCTCGAAACAAGTGAACTGAGTCTTGAAACAGCTCGAACCAGACCATCCAGCAACCGAACCGCTCTTGAATCGCTCGAACCAAACAAATCAAACATAAACCAGCTCCAAATTGAACCGATCCGTACATGAATTGACACTGAAATGTGCTTCTTCTCCGTCTTGGAGCATCGCGACACCATGCCCTAGCGTCGTGATGCTACAAAGAAGAACTCCATCTGCCATATCGTAGCGTCGCGACGCTACTGTACAGTTGCCTACTGTATAAATTCGATCTTCTTGAATTCTGTCAGATTTGAGCCACGTTTTCACTAGAATGTCACTAGGAACAGCACGAACGACTCAATACATGAAATTTATAGAATCGATAACATATATGCCCAAAAACATAGGGCCTTTACAAATAAAAATTTGTAAATCAAAGCTGTAAATCTAAAAGCCCTAATTCTAAAACCATCCAAATTGCAAACCACATTCATTCCATATTCATCAATATGAAATAATTACAGAATGCACCCACCAAAAAATGCAATTAAATTCTGGAATAATAAAAAAAAAAGGGATTGAAACCTGGCTCTAATATCAATTGAAGTGAAACCAGTGACGGTTTCGAAGCGGAAGCGAGGATCGATCTCATTTTTTATTTTTACAGAAAAACAGAAATTACAGAATAAAACTATGCATTATTGAACCAAAATTTTACAGCATGCAATTGTGGGAAAATGAGGAAGAAACATACATTACCCTTGAAGCCAATTTCTTCAAGAATTCCCTCGAACGAATCATGATCTCTTCTTTAATCAGAACACCACCACAAAACGAACCCTCTGTATTCTCTTGGGTTGAGAATTAGCAGGAGCTATGGGTCTGCCCAATAATTGGAAGAAGGAAGAAGAGGATGAGAAGGAGAGAAGAAGAAGTTCTTCTCTATGATTTTTCTCTTGAGAGGTTTTTTTTTTCAGATCCTCAATTGAAGGAGGAAGACCACTGAACTCCCACACACTACACGTCTTTTTCAGAGAGAAATTAGGGGGAGGGAGTTGTAATCTCTCCCTTTAATTAAATTAAAAAATAAAATAAAATTTAATCTAATTAAAATTAATATATATATAATAACTATCTTATTATATATACATACTATATGTTATATCAAATATAACATATAACCTATAGTCTTATATTGTATCAAGTACAATATAACCTATAGTTTTATTTTCTCTCAACTATGCATGACATTTAATATAAATCATATTTATACTAAATTCTATTATATTAATCTCATCCATATAATTAATATTCAAATCATATTCAAATATTTAATTCCTCTAAACTATTTATGGTATTTAATATAAATCATATTTATATTAAATTTAACTATATGAATCTCATTCATATAATTAGTATTTAAATCATATTCAAATTCTCTAAAAAAAACCTTTATATTATAATGTATCAAATACATTACATTAACTATATCACATATATAATTAATTTAATTAATTATATCATATATATTAATTCCCTCAATTAATTTGAACTCTTCAAATCAATCCAGAATTAATTCTCAACCAAATCTCTGTTTAGCTACAGAGGGACCTTATGGACCCGTAGATTGAAGCTTCAATGGTGCTTGGATAATTAATTAAACTCTTTAATTAAATTACTCAACTTTCATTAACTATCAGTCACTCCACTAAAGACCGATAACTACACTCTTCACACTACATATATATTTCTGTGTTCATTGGATATAACCAATTAACAGTACAATGACCCTTCACAAATTGCTCATATGTATAACTAGAAATCCTCAAAATGGTAGACTTATTGAGTTGGAAATCTGGCCACTCTCACCCATACAAATCAAAGAACAGCCTTCATGAGCAGGAGTTCATAACTCACTCAGGATTCAGGTCATGTCACTTATGGTCATCCTTGTGAAATGTAAGTCTCTACTATTAACGATGTTATATAATGAGACTAACCATTTTGTGGTTCGGTCTTATACAAACTCTTTGTATAGGATATCCCCGCTCACATGTCTTCACATGAATGATCAGGATCAGATCATTTGTAGCACTTTACAACACTTATAACATCTACAAAGTGGGTCGTATCCGTAGTGTCACTAGGATAAGGTACCCAACTTTATACATCTACTACAAACCGTTTATGTTACTATTTAAACAAGATCCACCTGTATGTCTCTACATACTTGTTTAAATTGTATAAAATAATCTAGGATCTTAGTTTATTGATTTAGTGTATGCTCATAAAATAACAATTATTTTATTAATAAAAATTTGTTTATACAATGTTTACAAACTACGAGAATACAAGAGATTTATAACACCAATCCCAACACCTTCTTCTATGTCTACTACCACAGCAGTTGGTGATGTGCTTGTAACAGTGTCCCAGTAATTGCAGGATATTAGTGCATCCAATGTTGCTGTCTGCACCCAGTTGTCAGGGTTCATGAGGCAAGCCCATGATTACTGGCAGTATGCTAGGGACTGCGATGTTGTGTTTCATACTTTCCTTTGCCATGCTCATCCTGGCTATTATCCAATTGTTCCTCCTTTTCTCATTCAGATTCTCAATGACCCTATTGATGAAGACCGAGGTCCAAAAGTTGATGATGATGCACCAGTCTAGTAGGGGAGTATCATGTTCCTTCTATCATTCCTCCCTTTTATGACTCAGATTCCATTTATTTCGTTCTATCTTTTGTTTTTTTGCTTTTTTTTTGGTGCTATTAGGTTAGTCTTCTTTTATGTTTGTTGTTATTTTTGTTTCTGCTGGACTTTATTTTTTGTGGCTGATATTTCATAAGCAGTTAGGTGCATGTTGTTTTGTTTGTTGTGCAAAGATGCACTTCATAATGATATTTAGGACATGTCTATTTTTTGTGTCTCTTGCTTTCAACCCCTAAAGGATACAAAACCAAAAGTTTCATGTTTTTTTATTTGTGCAAAACCTTTCTAAGCTAGTCTCCCACATGCTCACTAGTTTTGTGTTCCAAGAGGTCCTAGCCATACATTTTTCAAGCAAGCCAACGCACTATTCTCTTGTTTTTACCCCTTTTGTAGGTTCTCTATCTTAAGCAATTGGAACATTGCTTATTTTAAGTTTGGGAGAGGAGAACTTTTGCATTATGTTTCTCAATGTTATATTTATTGTGAGAATGTGTATATGTACGTATGCTAGGCCTTAAAAAGAACTAGGAGGACACTCCTCATTTTTTAGTTAACCAAAGTAGTCAGGGGCGAGCATGACACTCGTGCTTTCTTTTGTAGCAAAATGGTTAATGAGGGAAGTGAGTGTTTGCCTTATATGTAAACCTTGCTCGTAGTTAGATGTCTCACATGACACCCATGTGGGCAAGCTGAAACAAAGGTGAGGGTGCACTAAGGATCTTTCCTAGGCAAAAGCAAGAAAAAAAGACGAGTATAAAGGCATGAAAAAGTTGGAGCCTTAAGGTCTAGCAAAAGTGTAAGTTTGAGGGGAGTAAAGAAAAGTTCCTTCTGTAATCCATATTAGTTTGGTATTAGGTGAGGTTGTGACATGTTTTGGATTCTCCTAGGGTCAATGATTGGTAGCTTAGCTAGTTTTGGATGTTTAGGGTGGCTAGTGGGAATGCTGAGCCATGGGCTAACGGAAAGTCTTGTGAGGATTCTTAGGGAGCAAAGTTTGACAAGGTATTAGATTAGAGACCCCTTCTAAAAGTTGTTCTCTTTGCACTTATCAAACTGAGAATGCATGCTTGGGCCTTGGGTGTTGTATTTAATGATATTTTCATGAGGACAAGAAAAGGCTTAAGTTTGAGGATGTGATTCATGTCATAAAATGCATGAATGTATGCTTCTATTTGGGCCTTTTTACTGTGAAAAAATGGTTTTGTGCATGAGTTTTCCTCAAATTTGAGTCATATTTTATTAAATGGAATTTACTGAAGGTATTTGTGCTCAAACATTGTTATTTGTGGATTTGGAGCTAATTTGGTGAATTTTGCTAGTTTTGGCAGCTTCTGCAGAATTTTTATCAATGCACCAGCAGCAGTCTGATGTGGCCGCAGTACTGGGCCCTAAAATTCCAAATTTCGTATCAGTCAAGATCAGTTCCGAATTTCTCAAGCAGTTCTGGTTTTTCCTGAAAGTTATTCAACCCTTGAGTTTCGATCTTCCCCAACCATTTTAGGGCTTATAAAAAGGATGGAAGCCCTTCAAGTCGAGATGAACTCCTCGATCAAACGCACTTTCTTTACCATCATTTGTCACTTTCCAACAATCGCCTTGGGTTCATTTTCACATTTCAAGTCTGAACCTTACAAACAAAAGTTCCTTTAAGGTGTTTTAGCTCTAGGATTTCTCGTCCCACGGAATTGAGTGCCAA
Organism: Benincasa hispida; assembly: GCF_027475165.1. Classification (NCBI taxonomy): domain Eukaryota; kingdom Viridiplantae; phylum Streptophyta; class Magnoliopsida; order Cucurbitales; family Cucurbitaceae; genus Benincasa; species Benincasa hispida. The sequence goes on along the minus strand of NC_143478.1, from coordinate 51,370,088 downwards.
GGAACAATTTTCGCCTCAGAAAATGGGAGATTATCATAGGGAAAGGTTTGGAACTTGAAAATTTATCTCAAGTTCATTAGAGTTGCAATCTTCTAGCATTCTTTTCATTTTGTTTATTCATTGTCGCCACTCTTATCCCTCTCTTTTTAATCTAACTTTATTGTAGCAATAATTTTTTATTTAATGCAGAAGTTTATTTGTCAACATCATGAGCTAAATTCTTCCTAGGGGTTTAGCAATGTGATTGTGCTAGGGTTTCTATGACTTAAATACTGTTGTGTTCACACCACTTTGTTGTTATTACATTCTCTTTGTTGAATTTTATTGAAAGTTTTGGTAAATTAACCTGATCACTTAATTTAACAAAGTAGTGAAGCTCTTGATGGGATTCAAATCTCAAACGGAAGCGTGTGAACGCCTTTGTAGATTTCCAAGCTTCTAGAACGATCCTCTCGATATTCCAACAAATGACTCCTCCAACAATCTTGAACATGAACGTCTCCTTGAACAATCTTGAAAACAACCTCGAGAATAACCTTTTTATTCTCAAGGTATCCAATAGAAGAATAGGTGGTATCCAACTATTGGAAGAGTGTGACAAGGAAAAACCTTTGAGAGTGTAGAGAGGATTTGTGTTTGTGGCTTAGGAAAAAATTTGCACAATGAATGCCTTGTCCCAAAAGGGCCATAAGGAAGAATTTATATAGAGAAGGGTCAATCCCCTTCTCCAAGTCTTTTTCCAACTTTTCCTTGTGCACAATTAATTAAATAACACTTATTTAATTAATTAGCACATTAAATAAATAATTATTTATACATTAAATCCAATTTAACGTATATATATTTAATTATCATAAACATTGTATGTCTATGTGCAATACCTCTCTATTTATTAATTAATTCTTCATGAATCTAATTCACTTGAATTAATTATTTGAATCTCATTCAAATATTTCTTTCCAACTTAATTTTAATTATAGATCACATCCATAATCAATTACATATTAATCATATTAATATACAATTTCCTCAAATTGATTTGAACAATTCAAATCATTCCTCTTTAATATCCTTTAGTAAGCTAACAAGGGGACCTGGTGGACTTGTAAATCAGAAGCTGCAACGATATGAGATTAATTGGTTAAACTCCTTAACCAAGTTATACAATATTCGTTAACTATAGGTACACTCCACTAAAGACCCTCAGTTGCACTCTTCTCACTACAGATATATTTATGTGTCCACAGATATAGACCAATAACAGTAAGTTAATCCTTCACGAGTGTTCGTAACTCCAACTAGGTCAAATTATCATTTTATCCTTGGCTTACCTCTGGCTCCTTAAGTACCAGTGTTTTTCTAAAGAACAACCTGTTTATGATCCAACCAATAAATAGAAACCTCTCTTGGGCCAATGAGAAGGTAGAGCCCTTTGTTCAAGTCCTAGAAACACCACTTAAATGAACACTCATCTACTTACTCTGAAGATGGTAGAAGTGAATTCCATCTTGTATTATTACGTTCCTAGCTCCCCACTCAGTCTTGTTCCCAAAATGGTAGGTCTATTGAGCCGGTGAACTAGTCACTCTCACCCATACAAATCAAAGGACAATCCCTTGTGAATAGGAGTTCATAATATACTCAAGATTAAGACTAAGTTGTCTAGGTCATCCTAGTGAAATAGAAACCTAACTAGTAATCGGTGTTACATCTAGTGGTTACTATTTCGTGGTCCGGTCTTATAAAAAATCATTATATAGGATACCCCACTCGCATGTTACCTACACGAACGCGTTGGATCATTGCGTTTGTATCAAATACAAAGTGGGTCGTATCCATAGTATTACTAGGATAAAGTACCCAACCTTATCCCTATACTATAGACTCTTTAAGTTGTATCTTGAACGTTGATCTCTATATGTATCCACATACAGTTCAAGACTCATAAGATAGCCTTGAATGTTAGTTTATTGGATTTACGATTATTAAGACAAAATAGAAAAACAAAACAATAGCATTTATTGAATTAACATCTATAACTTTTTATTAATGACAATCAATTAATAACACTTACTATCTACGAGTTTTAGGGTATAAAACCCAATAGCGCTATGGTTTATCACTGATAAACTCCTACCAGCGATATGGTTTATCACTGATAGACTATCTAAATTTTTCCATATTTGTTTCCTTTTTTAAGTTATGTTATATCTACTAATACTTTGGGCCTGATTGTTATATTTGCAACTATCCTTTAAAATTTACTTCGTTTGAGTTTTGTTCACATAGAGGTTTTAATCTTTTTTTCTTAAAATATTTATTTGCAAGGACATTTTCCTTAGAATTTCCTACGATGAATATAGAAATATCTAGAAATCCAATTTTCTAGAATTCTTGAGTTAGGTATATAATCTTTGAGAGTTCGAGATTTCATTCCAAGAAAAAATAAATTAAAAGGGGATCCTATGACATAATTGGAAAATTGTAATATTTTCCTACTTTTCTTGAGGTGAAGAATTTTTCTAAATTCTAATATACCTAATTAGCGGAAATTTTCCTATTTATTTTATGGTATCGTGACTAAAAATATTGAATGAGGGGTAAAATAAGACATTATTTCAAATATTTTTTTCTTGAAATAATACTTTCAATTCAAGATTTAAAATATGGTCACTGTTTTCTAAACAAGTGTTGTGAGGTACTAACACCTTTCTCATTATACAACGACTCATGAACTCAATTTTAGTTTTTGTAGACCATTTTTTAAATTAAAATTTGTTTACTTTATTCAAGTTTCTAATCACATGCACCATGAAAGAATTGGTGCAATTCCTTTTCTTTTTCTTAAAATTATCCCTTTTTGAGATTGTCAATCGCTCCGCATTGTCTTAGGCATATAGCGACAAAGTTTTTAATGATGGAGTTAGCATGAAATTAGTGGAAGCAATTAGGATTATTAAGCACTCTAATTCATCAATTTTAGAATCTAAGCAAGCATGTTTTTCAAGAACTAAAATAGGGGTTAAAAAAACTAACCTTCAAATAACTCTTCAATCTTCAAATGCAACTTGATTCTTCACTTCAAATGTTGGTAGACCACCACTGGATCTTCCTTATGATTCTCTAGGACCTTAGATTGGAAGACGGATTCCAAAATGAGTTGTAATTTGAGGGAATTTTGGAGAAGAAGATTGGTTTTTCAGGTTTGAGTTGAAGAACTGATAGGTCTTGTAAAGAACTATCTTATTAGTACTAATTCCCTCAATTATTCTTCAATTATTTGCTTAAAATGTCTATTTTGATAGGTAAATTCCAATCCTGACTCAAACAAAGTTATTTTGAAGGATTTGGAGCTAATTTAAGCCAAATGACACCAAAGAATTACTTAAGAAGACGATCCAAGACAAATTACCACTTTGCCCCTCAAGAGGAACAATTCAACACACTTCAGCAATGCTTGCAGCATCATAACACTCCTCACAACACTAAGCCTGACACTAGCTCGACGTTTGAAGACAAAATACACCCATTTGTTGTAAAATAGGGCAGCATCGCAATGCTTCACCTAGAGTTGCAATGCTCCGAAGATTGACGAAATTGTGTGCGCATGCCTTACACAACTGAGCGTCAGCGCAACGTCAAGGCGCTAGCCCAACACTTCTTGACTTTTTTACGATTTAGCATTGCAACGCTAGCCTCAGCATCGCGATGCTAAACCTACATATATAAATATTGTTGTTCAGTAGAGAAAGAAAGAAAAGAAGAGAAAAATCATTTTTTTTTAGAGAAAGGTTAGACCGAAACTAGAGAGAAAATTACTCAATTTTGTGTTTTAATTGAGAGATTTCTTGCAAACAATTCCCTAGTGAAATGCTTCATGGATTTCATAATATTTTCATGGATTTCTTTCAAAACTTCTCATCTCTATGGCTAAATAATTCTTTTTCTTGGGAATTCTTAATTCTAGGTTTAATTCTTGAGTTCTTTTTGTATATTTTCTTGAATTGTCTTCATTCTTAATGTTCTTTGGCTGAATTTGAATAGAAATTAATGGAAGATAATTGACGTTTTGATTCCATTGAATTCTTATATGTAATTTTTGCTTGCAGTATTGTATAATGGTGAGATAGGTTACAAAATTAAGATTTCTTATGTTAATTAAGACTTTTTCCGAATTTAACTATTGAAATTCTTAATTAGAACATTCATTCAATCATTCTTGAAACTTACTCTAATGTGTTTCTTGAATATCATAGTCATGATAACCCATGTCTTTAAAGCAAGCTAAGAAAAGAACATGATAAATGCTATATGGAAGTGTTTTTTACTTAGATTAGGGCTAATTGATATGATTCATGTTAATTAACTATATGGGTCTTTAAGGGTTGTTCTTGGATTGTGGGATGTTGAGTTTTCAAGTAATTATGATAGAATTAAACCTAGTACAAGAATTCCCAAGAATCTTTTTCTATCAACTCTCTTCTAACAAAAATAGTAAGTTTGTGTTATAATTTTCCTTTATCTTCATTTTAGTTAGCTTTAAGTTTCTTTACAAACAACCCCCTCCCCCCAACAAATTATTATCTTTTTTAATTCAAAAGTTATTTTTGGCCAATTAATAGAGGTTCCCTTGGGATCGACCTCCTACTTCACTTTAAATACATATTAGTTTTAGTAGTTGTTAAAGTATTATAAATTTCATTTGCTTAGGTAAGATAGAATTAACAACACCTATTTTACACCAACCAAGAACATTTCTCCTTCACAAAACTAGTAAAAAATCATTTTGCATGTCCCACCTCTCAGCACAAATTGACTCAGCTCGAGGTGTCTCATGCAATCTAATTGCATCCAATTTTGACAGCAAGTAGGTCAATATTAAAGTAGAATTTAGGTGTTGAAAGTGGGATAAACCCATTAAACCTAATTTCCATTTTATTTGAATTTAAAATCAATTTTTAAAATTGAAATCCAAATTTCAATTAAATTGATTTTTTAACCGAAAAATTAATTCAATTTGGAAAAAAATTGTAAAATTAATTATAACCAAAATTAATTCCAATAATTAATTTTTAATAAAATTAATTCTAAATAATTAATTAAACTATCTAATTGATTAAATTAATTTAATATCAAATATCAAATTAATTAAACACCGTTTCCTAATACATGAATTTTTGTTCATGTAATTAATCTTTAACTCAAACTAAAATTATCCAATTTTTCAATTTCGTTTAATGCGATAATTAAACGTGTAGTTAACTATATCATATGTAATTACTGATTCCCATAATTCGAATTTGAACGCTTCAAATTTTCTCATCACGCTATTCTAAGGTTTACCGTTTGTGAGCTAGTAGGGAGACCTAATGGACCTACAGATCATGGACTCCAATGATCCAAGATTAACCGGCTAAACTCTTTGATCTAACTAAGCAATATTCGTTAACTATCGAATCATTCCACTAAAGTCTAGTAGTTGCACTCCCCTCATTGTAGATATATTTTTGTCCACTTGATATAACCATAATCAATAAGTTAACCCTCCACAGGTTATTCATAATAATGGTTGGATCAAAAGTTGTTTTACCCCGAGATTGTATCTTGCTCCTTAAATCCCATTGATCCTTTAATGAACAATTGGTTTGTGATCCAATCACCAAACTGATTCCCTCTCGGGCCAATGAGATGGTAGAGTCCCTTGTTCAAGACCCGGAGACAATACTTAAAAGAACAGCATCTCTGCTATCCCTAAAACCATGGATCTTAGTTTATTGGATTTAGTGCAATTTACATACTCGATAACAATTTTATTGAACAAAACCTCAATAACATTTTTATTGCTAATAAAATATGTTTAATTTTACAAACTACGAGTTTTAGGTCATACACTCAATATATAAAATAATCTACGTTTTAAAATTTTCAAAACATGATTTTAGTTTTGAAAACATTTATCGAAAGTAGATATATAAGAAATCAAAGAAACTCATAATTGGAAGTGATGGGTATAAAATAAAAATTCAAATGGACTTTTAGATAATACCTTAGTTTCAAGTTTTGAATAGGGATCTAAAAACTTTTGTAACAGTAGATATCAACACAAAGTAGCATGGATGAAACTAGGTGTTGTAGCCTGAACAACTGTCCAATGAATTTTTGTCATGTGGCAAAATTATTTATTTTAAAGCTGATTTTTTTTTATTATTATCTTCTAAGGGAGGGATGCATGAGATTAATCATTTTCCTTTCTAAAAATACAAAATTAATAAAATAAAATGGTTATAAAAATGAGAGGTCGCACTTACTAAAAATAAGATTGTGAAGCTAGGTTATTTTTTGTCTAATTAGTTTGGGATTGTTGTAGCTTTTAAAATAATTATTGGTAATTGTCATTTTAGAAAAATCAACCGTGAGATGAAGTAGAACATTGTTTGGTAATTTTAAATTTTAAATTAAAAAAAAAAACTAATTATTGTATTTGATATATTAATATATAGTTTATTTATTTTGTTATATGAACCAAAATAGATTATAATTTCAATTATATTTTATATTGATATTTAATTTATAATTTATGATAATATAATTATTTGAAAATATATAAGACTTAAATTGCAATTATCTTGTTTAATTTAAATAGTCTGATAAAAGTTTTTTTTTAAGAACAAAGGTTATAAGAAATTGAATCAATTAAAATTTTGGAATAGATGTGAGAAAATAAATTAATATAAAATAATAAATTTGATATTAGTAAGTGGTCGGAAAGGTACCAAAATTTTAGGAAAGCTAAAATTTAAAAATTGTGTCTAATAACTCTTGCACATTAGAACAAATAAAATGATGATTTTTTGTAGATTAATAAATAATTTATTTTACCAAACAACTTAAACAGTCAAAAAAATTTTATAATCGTTTTTTACGATCATAAATGTAACCCTAAAAGGAACCTCCATAACAAGTTGTAGGCACAATGACCATAACATGAAGGTAGATTAATTTATTTAAAGATGAATGTCAAAGTGAATTATATATGTGAGGCAGTTATTATTTAGCAATAGTTGTTTAGTGGAGGACCACATTAGTATTTGGAGGCTAATTTAAACCATGTATTAAATACACATCTATACATTTGGCTTTCATAATTTGACATTTAAAAATCGATTGGCTTAAGATTTTATTAGACATTGATGAATAATAAATATTTGAAAAAATTTACCATCCGTTTAGTAACCATTTTATTTTATTTTTTTATTTTTTTAATTAAGCTATCGATATTATTTCTATTTCTAAATTTCTTCTTTTGGTATTATTTTTTACCAATGGTTTGAAAAACCAAGCTAAATTTTAAGATCTAAAAAAATAGCTTTCAAAAAGTTATTTTTGTTTTTGGAATTTGGCTGAAAATTCAACCATTGTATTTAAAAAATATGCAAATCGTTGTACGAAATGTGGATAAAATAGGTTTAAATTTCAAAAATAAAAACAAAAAACCAAGGTCCCGTTTGGTAATCATTTGGTTTTTTGTTTTTTATTTTAAAAATTATGCTTATTTCTTATACTAATTTGCATCTTTCTTAACCACAATAGTTGAATTCTTGATGAATTTCAAAAACAAAAATAATTTTTTGAAACCTACTTTTTTTAGATCTCAAAATTTGGCTTGATTTTTTAAACCAAAGAAAGAAATTTGGAATGGAAGTAACGTGGCTTAATTTTCAAAAATAAAAACAAAAAACAAAATGATTACCAAATAGAGACTAAATGATTGATTATCAAAGTGGGCCTTAATATTTTAGAATAAGATGATTGTGTTTAGTTTTACATAAAAATATTATTTGATTTTGTATAAAGACAATAAATCTTACGAACATATCTTGTAATTTTGAACATACACAATCAGATCAACTCTAATAATTAACTAATGTTTTTTAAATATTAAAAACAACTCTAATAGTTAAGTTTACGATGAAACCCAAAAACTATAAATTAAACATCTCAAATCAATCTAATTTTAGACACACACAATCAGGTCTTACGAAAACATCTTGAACATGTAGGAATGATAAAAAAAATTTGCAGAATTGAATTTTCACAAGTACTCGTCCTCATTGGGTGAAGAATCTCCGGTTTGACCATGGATGAGGTTAAACTGGGGCCACAAAATGGGTCCTCAATCGGAAACGAGGCGGGGATGGAAGGGTATCCCCATCCCATCCCCGACCCCACTTTAATTTTTTAAATTATTTTTAATATATATATATATATAATATATATACATACTAATTTAAATTTTTATTAAATTTATAATAAAAAATCTAAGATATTTTTAGTTATTAATTTAATAAATAAAATAATAGTAATAATAATTTATTACCAAAAATATTTACAATTTCAATACCAATATTAAATTTTAATTGATTTTAAATAAAGTAACAATTAAAAATGAAAATATAAACGAGGAATTTTTTCTGCAGGGACCCAATCTTCAAATGGAAATTTTCGACCCCGATATCAAATCTTCAAGACAATAAATGGGGCAGAGATAAAGATAACAAATCCTTACCAGAACGAAAATGGGGAAATATTCAAAGCCATTCTCAATTCCCCCACAATTTTCATTCTTGTCCAGAGTTTTGTCCCAATCTCAAAATAATACAAATATTAAATAAACAGATTATAGTTTCTACTTCAATTGGATAGGATAGGTGAGATGTATAGTCCATCCCATATTTGAAGCTCTAATTATAATAATTGATATTTCTAATTATTATAATCAACGATTAAAAATTTACAAGATTACAACATCTTAATTTTCATATTTGTTATTACTTTTATAATTTTCTATTCAGATTAAAATATTATTTGACACTATTGTAATTCAGACTAAAATAAACTCTCTTAAACAAATATTATTATAAACTATAGATAACGATTATAATAATCATACTATATAGATTATTATAACAAACAGATAATAATAAGCATAATAATCCTGAATATATCGACTAATATAATAATCACAAACTATAATACCCGTACTGAAGATTACATATAACGCTACCAAATTTTGCTGTTTTTGGAACTGGGCAGTCGGGATTTCCCTTGTATTCCACTCTTTTGGGCCTTCTTCTCTATATTTCTGATGAATGAACGGGGTGTTGGATGACCCATACGCAATTCATTTTGTACTCGTCAACTGTTGACTACTACATAATTGAGGTGAATTGAATTCCACTTCTCTGTCTTTGATTTTTCTTTATAATCCTGCAACGATTCTTCTTATTTGCCCACGAATTGAAGACCCATTTGCTTTCAAAGATGGAGAGAGCGACGAAGAACGTCTTACTTTCTTCTAATGGGGATGACATCTCCAAGAATCTGGCTATTCATCTTGCCAAAAGGGGTTGCAGGTTCAGCATCCAACTTATAACTTAGTGGTTTTATGTGTATATTTCCTGAGGAAATTGAGAGAAATGGAGGACGTTCATCGAACTTTTCGTTATTGGGTTTCTCTTTTCTGTTTTGTTTGCCTCTTTAATGCATTTTTTATTCACAGTTGTTAATCATGTATGCATCTTTTTTCATGGCTATTTTCAGACTGGTTTTGATTGGAAATGAAAAGGTTCTTCAGAGCATGAGCAAGGTGATGGCGGAATCCTTAAAGGGCGTCCTGCCAATTGAGGTTGTTGGGTTGGACATGGAAGAAGAGAGAGAGGCGGCTTTTGATAAGGCTGTGAACAGGGCATGTAGTATTTTGGGAACTTTGGATGCTTTTGCCCATGCCTATTCTTATGAAGGTACAGCCCATTTTTCTCTTGCCTATGTACTTTCTTTTTTTATATAACTTGACTGTGATGTTGTGAGTTTGTTATATAGTTTTTGGTTTGATTATTTTAGGTTCTTTGTATTAGTTAGTTGTTGATTCCTTGTTTGGGCTTGGTTTGATGTTGTGGGGAAGATTGAATAGAGATTTTCTTTGTGTATTTTTGGAAAGAGGTTAGGCCACACCATCCTGACTTTCCTGAATTATCTGCTCATAGTTTTTGGTGAACTCAGTGACTGTTTATAGATATTGGTTTACTTCACTGAGCTTAGAACTGAAGCTAGAAGGGTTATTCTGAGAGTTATTGGTTTTAGTGTGGATTCTAATTTCAAATGAGAATCCATGTTTAAAAGGCTTATTTCTTGAGGTTGACTTGAGGCTAGTTTCAAAGCTTACTCCTTCCCTTGTGTTGTAAATATAATAGGCACAAAGTCTTTTGATGTTGAGGCTTAGAATGTATATGCCTATGTAATAGTTAAAAGAATGGTGTTAAATTGTTCTCTTGAAAAAATTGCAGTTTTGTCATATTTATCATTGCGTTATTCTTGGTCTTCTTCTTCGTTTCTTATTATTATTATTATTATTTTTTTTTTTTGGAAATGGAACAAGGCTTTTCATTGAAGTAATGAAATGAGTCTAATGCTCAAAGTACAAGAAATTGAAACAAAAGGAAGCTTAGCAACAAAAGAAAATACAAGAATATAAATAGACCAATACTATATCAAACCAAACAAATGTAGCTAAGAAGAAATAAATGCATTCTAATTTAAATTAATATCTTGAATAAAGTAATCAGCAAATAATTTGGAAAGACAGCACCATGAAGAAGTTTTGACTCGAGCAATCTTATATTGATCAAACCAAGGAAAAGTTTTTTATTTGTTTTTTAAAAATTCAAATTGAGGCTTATGCCTCATGCTTCCCCTCTCAAAGGAAAAAAAAAATATCATGCAAGGTGGCTTTTAGCCGTTTAAGGAATTGGAAAGAACGAAGACCTATAGAGCTTTCTGCTTGATCAATGACTTCACTTTTGTGCTGATGAACATGGAAAAGAATCTGAAATCTTAATTGTATATATAAGCTTTTTTTTTGTATCTGTATAGAATTTCTTCCCTTTTCCTGTGGCATGCTGAATTTTAATTGTTTAGTATCATTTGAATGTTTGGAAAGTTGACAAATGACATTAGAAGTCCACTCTGTTCTTCTTATGAAAAAAGTTGTACTGAAAGTAAATTGTGAATCGAAAAGCAGAACATTGTGAAAGTCTTCTTTCTTCAGGACAAAGTTCTGCAGAGCCGTCCCTTTCTCAATGAAGAACCATGGAATTACTTTCCTTTAATTTTATCTCCATAAACTTCTTCAAAATGTCTTTTGAGGGCATAGCATGCAGAAATTAAGAAAACTCCACAATGGAATTATTGCTAGCTCGATTTGAAATGAAATAGACTACATTTACAAAAAATAGGATCTTATCAGTACACCTACTGTCCTCTCTGCCGAGCCAGTTGAGATGATGCTTCTTATAGAACCAAGCCAGAATTGAAGGAAAAACAGTTGGCTTTTAAAATCGATGCCATGTATAATTGTTCGTTTATTGATATTTGCTTTACATTTTCTTTAAGATATAATACTCAGCTCTGCTATTGGATAGTGATAATAAGGATGTAGAACTTCTCTGTTAGCTATCCCACTGTAAACTGTGTTAACTGCATTGCGTTTGAAGCAGGTCCCATACAAGATGCTTTACAACTATCTGAAGAGGAATTCCAAAAGATTGTTAGGATAAATTTGATGGCTTCATGGTTTCTGATGAAGGCTGTTTGTCGAAGAATGCGGGACCAGAAATCAGGAGGTTCAGTAATTTTTTTAACCACCTTAATTGGTGCTGAGAGGGGACTGTATCAAGGAGGAGCTGCATATGGATCATGCTTAGCAGGATTACAGCAGTTAGCTCGAGTAAGTAGTTGTCAACTTGTCATTGGTTACTGCCTCCACTGGGGATTCTTCTTTTTCTTCTTTGTTTCATTGCAGCTATTATTTTTTTGCTTCCTAGGATCTCTTTTCATGAGTGTATTTCTGCATTATTATTTGCTAGAAAGAGTTGTTCAAACCTCAGACTTCATCTTCCCAACTTGGCATCTTAGTATATTCCTTTATATAGCTTGAAGTTGTGGAATCTGTGTGACGCAGTATTTTCATTTCCATGATGTTTAACTACATTCCGGCTGATATTCGCTCATCATATCCATACCCCTCATTCGTCGATTTTCCTGTTCACTATCACCTCACATGAGGAGTACTTGAATAACAAGGCTACTTGGCATGTCAAGATGAGATGAGGGTTTAAAGAAAGGGTTGAGCTATGAGAGGGGTTACAAATAAGTCTTGCAAAAAAAGGGGAGGATTATTAGATAGATGTTAATCAAGAGCTCAAAGAGAAGATTTAAAATGCACCAAAATTTTAACATCGTCTATGAACTAGTTACTCCTATAATGTTCTCCTTTTCCTTTTCTCAACCAAATAAATCACATAATGGCGGATAAACCAGCCTTGCCGGAGAAGATTCTAAACAACTTTTTCCATCATTTCATGGATTTTCATCTCTTTACGGCCACACTAAGCAATGAAGTACCTTATATTTTTCCCCAGTCTTGGATTGTCTCACAATCCCTTCTAACAAATAAGCAAAAACTGTGCTACATACATTGTGTAGAATCATCCAAGAAACTCTGAAAATCTTTTAGAACCATATTAAACCTGAGAGTTCATTGATTTCAGAAAGATGGTGATATACTCTTGTGTATGGCCTTAATCGTAGTAGAACTAGAAAGATTTATATAGCCAACTCTAGCCCTTCAAATGAGCTTTGTTCTTATTTTTATTAAATGCTGTTATTTAGAAATCAGAACAAAAGATCTTAATCTAGTGTACCTTGAAACTAGTTCCGGATACAAGGTTTATAGTGCAATTTTTGTTGGAAACAAACTTGACCAACCTGCAAAAAAGTCTGATCTCTATTTGGATTCATAACCTGATCTGTCCTTAAAGTTCCCTCATATGATGACATCTATGATGAATTTTTCTAGACTTTAGCTCTGGACGTTGGAAAGTATAAGATCAGGGTCAATGCAATCGCCCGTGGATTGCACCTTGATGATGGATACCCTGTATCAGTGGGCAAGGAGCGAGCAAAGAAGCTGGTCAAGGAAGCAGCCCCACTGGAGAGATGGCTCGATGTCAAGGAGGATTTAGCTTCAACCGTCATCTATCTAATCAGTGACGGGTCACGGTATATGACTGGAACAACCATATTTGTTGATGGGGCACAGTCTCTGGTGAGGCCGCGGATGCGCTCATATATGTAGTTCTTATACATGGTGTTTGGACAGCCTTTGGTGAGAACAACACCCATAACCATCTTGCGTTTGTATGAACTTCTTGTTAGTTGTTTCCATGAGATAATGTTTTAAGTCCTGAATCTTTTGTTTCTGCAGGTTGGATGCGAACTGGAACTGTTGTTTTCTACCAATACTCATGAATAAATTTGAAGTTTAGTGAAAGCATGTTTGAGTTGATAGTTTCTTTAAAGCCCTTTCTCTTGGTTTATTTTCATAGTTGAAGTTAGGAATTTTCCAGAATTCCAAAGTTTATAAATAGTGATTTCAAAGTGTATGATAATCGCAAGGACACTATGTAACATAAGTTAGTAGCGCATATCGTGTTTGAAAGGAAGTTAATTAACTATTTTGTCAAGCAAATTGTGAGACAACTTCATGAATTTGAGTAATGTTCTTTGAAAGGGGAACTAGACCAACCATTATCAGAGCATGGACTTCATTTCATTTGCCTAAATGTGCTGAAAGTTGTCAAAAGCTTCTTAATTCATTAGATGAATTGTGGATAAACAAAAAATATTTGACATTTCAACTACATATGTTTTCATTGTTATGTTCAAGTTAGCAGAATAATAATATTTAAATCTGATAAGGTAACTCTAATCCTCAATCCAAAAATTCAAGTTTTTTTTTTTAAACTAGAACCTTTAGATCAAGAAATCAACACTTTCTTATGCGAAGTTTAGATCAACCTAGAGAAAAGGCTATAAAAGATTACCTCTTAGATCGAAGATCTAGAAGCAAGATTTATAATCTTGTTCTAGATTGAGTCAATCTACAATCAAGTTTGATCAAGACTTGATTGAATGGTTCACATATATTCTATCCGAAGAATTTAAAAAAAAAAAAAAATTAGAAATGCAAAAGAGTTGCTGAATTCTAAGTAGGGGACTAAAAATTATGTGAAATGACTTTTATTCATCTAAAAAGTCTCCCATTCCAAGCTAAATTTCTCGGCTTTCTATAGCCATTATATGTGGTAACCTCCAACCTTTGAAATTTTTAAAAACTAGTACAAAAATTAATGGTCATCAATGGCAAGTTTTGTAACTCCTATGTCTAATTGTCTACACTCAAATTGAACACTTAAAATCTGAAATTACTTTAAAAGACTTAAAAACCTAAATTCATTCAAAACATTTAAAAGTTGAAATTAATTAAAGTGTTTATGGAACTAAAACGATAGATAGTGTCTAAGGTACTTGTAAGACTGATGCATTATTATTGGAAATTTCATGCTCCATGTCAACCCTTTTACACTCGACGCACACGACATGGTGAAAAGGTCATGTCCAATGGGCGAGAAGAACGTCTGAGGCTAAACAGAGGTGGCCCACGCCTTGTGCTTTAGAGATTAGCATGGACACTCCGTGCGTAAGAGGTGCATGCGAGGGTGTGAAGACGTGCGCTTATGTTGGGGCAAGCAGAGCACGCGACACACATTTAGGTAGGTGTGTGGCGCACAGATGCGCCCCCGCCCACGGGTGCCATCGGACACGCGTGCGAGGCCCACTAGCAGAGGCCAATACGTGCGCATGGTGCAAAGCCTAAACGAGCGCAGCACAACACAAGAGAAAGCAGTATTGGGCGTGTGCACGCCAAACAGACGCACAGGTGTCCCAGGTGTCACAATCGCTCTTTCGGAAGCTTCTCTTAGCGATTGTGCGGCACTTGTTCCCGCTCACGAACAAGCCAGCCAACTCGATTACGGACTGCCGATGGCACACCGAGTGCCTCTTGCAACCTCCACCCCCGTTTTAGGGAAAACGGTTTTAGAAAACGGGTTTGGAGAAAAGGTTTTCGTAAGAAGATTTGTGAGTGTGAATAAAGAAAGAAA